>NW_027104101.1:2060055-2310821 GCF_902728285.1 Clytia hemisphaerica | reverse complement strand
AAGTGACAGCAGAGAATTTAGGAGTTAGCATGGGCTTACCATCGGAATTCGAAGTGATAAACCCAAGTTGACTTAACTTGCGCTTAAAGTCAGATTCCGAGGGGCTTATATCTACATTTGATTTTGAAAAAAAATAAAAAACCAAATTTGACCTGGTTCGCACCTTTCATTGGGGGTAATCACCAATTGGGTGACGATAAAGAATCGAGGATGAGAGTGAGCATGGGCTTATCATCGGAATTTGAACTGCTAAGCCCAAGTTGACTTAACTTGCGCTTAAAATCGGAATCCGAGGGGCTAATCTTCATTTGATTTTGAAAAAACGAATTTGACCTAGTTTGCACTTTTCATCGTATCTATGAGTGACAGCAGAGAATTGAGGTAGCATGGGCTTATCAGAGCGTTTTTGGTTACTTTTTTAGATCCATAATTTTGGCTAATGGCATTCATTTTTGTTTTTTCTTCTTTTCTTCTTTGTTTGACAAGGATTTTGGGTTATTTCAAAGGTCCAAGAAGAAATTAAATTTTGCGAGGCTGCAAGAACAAATCGTTTCAAGACTCGTCCTTAAAAAACTCCAGGGAGGAGTAATCTAAACTATAAAGGCTTCTTTCAAATCACAGATAATTTATCACGTTTTATTTTATTTGGATTTCAATAGGCTACCGTGCGAATGTACAGGCAATGGTGGAAAAACCAGTACCATATATCTTGGCAAGGTGTCCAGCGAACGCGTTGCAACTGTGTTATGGCGATGTCCGGCTAGAGGACTACATCAAAATTAACACCAAACTTTACGAGGTTACCCCTCAAATAAAAATCCAAGACGAAATAAGATTTTTCAAAGGTAACAGTTGCCTTATAATAGATGGAAGATTAACCACTGGTAGTTATCAAAATAAAATACTCAACGGCTTTCATTAGCTAAAAGTAGGTGGTGGGAAATTCTTCGCCGAACGAATTGATTAGAAACACTTTTAACTTTTCCACGAAATATGACAGAGAATTGGGATGAAATTTTTAATACTAGTTGCTCCGTTTTACAGGTGACGCACCCGCGAGTCAACTTGAGGCGGGACAACAAAAGGGTGGCAATTTTCCTTGTTGGCACTGTCCAATCAAAATGACGAGAGGTCGTGATCTGGCATACGTCCTTAATTGCGAACGACAAAGTTTACAAGATCGGATTGACAAATTAAAATCAACGAAGTGAGTTATTATTTTGCTAGCAATGTTCACAAAAATAATTACATTTTAGTTAAGTTTGCTTGAATATAATGTGTGAGCAACTCAACAAAATCTTGTTAGGAATGTACTTGAATCGGATTAAGTTACGCAAGCGAAAAAATAGTTTCCTATCCCAAACGCGTCGTAATCACGACAGCGGATTGTATCTAGTAGTTTCCTTGTTTTGAAGAATTACATTTTTTGAAAGCGTGCTTTAATTTCCCACCCTGAGTCTCGTCCAATGAAGTATAAGCCCGAATGCAATCTCCTTGGTAGGATTTGAAGCCAAAAAAAGTTGCGCGGTCCGCCTGGTTTTAACACAAATGACAGATTGAAACTAAAATTCACCGCTAAATTTCGAAAAAAATATCAATTGTAAACAAAGGAATTGCTACATTCAATCTGTCGTCAAAAATGCAGCGCATTTTTTAAGGCTTCACTTTTTCTTGCCAGAGAAAGGTTAGAGATTGAACTCTAGCCCTTCGGGATTAAAACTCAATGCTGAATACAGCTGAAAAATAGCCATTTTTGCCACATATGGAGATTTTGGATTGGTTTCTCAACCCAGAAAATGGACCGCGAAATCGCAAAATTTAATCTCGCGAAAGTTAATCCGATTAAAGTACATTTTCAAAGCAAATTGCAAAAACGGGTTGTTACAAAGGGATCTAAAATCTTTCAATCAATCAAAATTTCTCTTTAATCCGGGATATAATTTTTGAGACACGATGGCGGTAGGCGTATTTCAACGTTATTAAAAGTTAAAAAAGGGAAGTACACAAGGAATAAAAATACATTTTCGTTTATTTTTCCCTAACTTCAGTTACGGTCAAAATGCAATCATTAACCATGTTGTAAATCCCTCGGACAAAATCAGCAAGCCAGAAATCGTCGGCGTGTTACACGAACTTGGTGCTGATTTTAGAGATGGTGAGAAGAAAGCCGATTTGAAGGCCAAATTCGACAACGAGATGATCGGAATCCATCACGTTCCAGCAGTGCTGTACAATTCGGCTCAAACAGATTTGAGCAAAACGGGACTTGAATCATACGAGATACTACCGGTAGAGCCACTCCACACAATAGCAGGACATATCAAGAACTTATACCAGGAAATCCCAGCTCATCTAAACCAGAAAGAAAAAGGCATATTTGAAGATGCAGTTGATATATCTTTTAAGGGAGAAATAAAAAAGGCCGCCGATTATAGAAAGAGCCTTGTAAATATAACAAACTATATGCAAAGAAAAATTGAGCCCCGCTACGTAGAGCTGCTGGATCAAATGAGCGAAATCCAAGAAATTGTGTACGGCGAAGAATCGAAGAGGTCTTCAAAACGAATTTTGAGATTACATAACCTCACCTTTCTCCATGCATTATCTTTGGTCGACATGATAGTGAAAACCAAAAAGATTACGGAACGAAAGCTGTTTGGGCAGTATTTTCATGCCTTGATTGACCATGCACCACAACAGTTCAGGATAATGGATCTGAGTGCAGCAAATGCGGAGGACGAGGAACGCTGCTTCTTTCATGAAGGCAGTTAGTAAACACACATCCAATCGCCATCCTGAAAATGTGCTAACCAACTGTTTTTTACGCCTTCAAGTCCACGATGATTGGGATGAGAATATTGGTTCTATACAAAAAAATGAAAAAAACGAAATTAGTAAACATGCGGAGCTTCTCAAGCCGAGACGGAAAAACACACTTTTTTCATTTCACCTACTAGAAAAATACCCCAAAGCCTGGCAATGCCACCTTCAAAGAATTCCAGACTTCCTTCAAATGAAAGCTTGGCAAGAGGTAGCCGAGGGAATCATGTTTCACGATCACGACGACGTTATCGATTTTCCAAGACCTCATCATTTTCGAAGTTCATCCTTAAAGAAGGAATATGTGTAAGTTTAACCCCAAAATAACTTTGAAATTTCCCTAGATACTTAAGAAATGAGTTTTTAACGCTTATCGGAACATCCACAAGACCAAAATACTTAAATGTTGTAAATCAAATTTGTCCGTCTCCCACTTTTAAGCGTCATTCATCCTATAATATTAACAAGTATGATGTTTGTTAGTTTTATGTTTTTTTAGAGAATTGAAGAGGATTTGGAACGCATTGGACAATTCCCCCATCCCATCCTTTGTTAAAATCTTTGACTGTGGAAAGCAAATGAAATTAAAATCACTGGTAAACACCACTCCCATATTTATGTAACATTTCCAGAAGTATTTATAGAGATGGCCAGTATGCACAACGACTGTCAATTGAAAGTTACTTCAAAAATTTTTAACCTTTCTTTTTATAGAGGTTCTCAGAATTTGTTGACCTAGATGGTATATTCGAGGAGAGCTTTGGCGAACTAGGTATGTGTAATTCTTATACGGTATCTTAAAAAAACAATTTTTAATTTTTTTAATTTTTCGACAGTTTTAAAACGTTGAATCTTTTTAACAATTTTTTTCCATTCTACTTTTAGTTGATGAAAGTGAAGATGAAGGAAGAGACGAACCGAGTGATAAAGAAATTTCAGGTATGATTATTAATGATTAAGAAACAAATCATCCTCTGATTTTGCCAAAAATAAAAAGATATTACAGTTTGGGAATATTGAGATGAAAATCATCTTGAAGATTGAAATTTTTTTATTACAGATGAAGAGCTACAACAGGACGGTGAAGGTGATTTCAGTCAGCTAGCAGAGCCCCTCACAAGCACAGGTACACTTATCATAAGATGAGAAAACAATCAATTTTAGATCATACCTCATCGTTGGCTTTGATGATTAGAATCGAGACGTTTCTCACGATTTTTCAGCTTCAAGATGATTCTGTAGAGAAAGTGTATATCATGTAAAATACAAATTACTTATTTTAAAACTAAAATTCATTCTAAATATCATCTGTGTGTGTGTTCTTATACCAACTTTGTTGAACAAGCTTAAAACAATAAAGTAAAATGAACTTTTAAAAATCAACACTCAACTTACAGCTAAATCGAACGATGTTGAGATACAAGACGTTTCCATGGTGGTCAACAGTCCTGAATTGAAAAGAAAAAAATGTAAGTTTAAGTAAACAACTTGACAACATAATTAACATGATTCTTCCTATACGTTTATTGTAAGAGATTGTTGCTCACACTGTATGCTTCTTTTTAATTTCAGACTAAAATTGTTTTCTTAATTTCAAGCTATCGAAACATCTATTACCCCATCTGGAAAACAGAAATCTGACAAGGTCCTTACAAATAAGACCCCGACAACACCATTTGCAGCACTGACAATAACAACAGATGAGAGTTGTGGTGAGTATTATAATTGTATTTATTACAATTGAGTAAATCTTAAAATAGGTCTAGATTTGGGGGATGAGCTGGAGTTTTTACAAGATACTTCACTAATTGGTCATTTGAAGTGATAGAGATGACGCGTTCTTTAGAAAAAGTAACAAAATTGTTTTATTACTGGTTAACGACCAACCAAATCAAATAAGAGCTTATAAAAACTCCAGCTTGTCCCAGATTTGGAAACAACAAAAATTAGTAATTCTAGAAATTATTGAATTGCTTGTATTGCATTTCATACATTCTTTAGATACCCCATGCTGTTCAAAATCATTGGCAATGGAGATGACATCAACGCCGCGTTCAGCAAAAAAAAATTCGAAGAAGCAAACTTGTGAGTATCTGAATATATTTTAATCTCTAAATACGTAATAGTTATCGGACATTTCCGAGTACAATATGAGAAATATTTTACGAGTTCCGCGATTTTTCCGTACGAGCCTTTAGGTGAGGAAAATATACGGAAAATCTGGAACGAGTGAAATATTTCCATATTGTACGAGCAAATGTCTGATAACTGGTTTATCGGTGACCCAAAAAATGCTTTTGTGTTGAAAAAAAACGCAGGGCACTTTTGTAGCAAAGTGACGTTAGATTGCTGGTACCGCTACAATGCAACAACATCTTTTCGTCAATTTATATTTTTACATGTAAAATACAAGATATATTGTACTCTTTTTAACCAATCAGATTGCAGATATTTTTTGGATCGCCGATAAAAACCTAATTATAATTCAGACATCCAGACATAACACTCAAGATTCAATTAGCTAACCTCTAATTTGTTTTAATTACAAAAAAATTCCAGTCAGCTAAGATTTGTCTAGTCACACCTGGCTGTATTTCTAGAAACAAACCTACTTTTTTGGAACTGAGCTATTTTCTATTTTTGTTCTGAAAATTTCAGGTGGAGATACTACAAATCAAAAGTCCAGAGGTGCTTTAAATCAAA
Source organism: Clytia hemisphaerica (assembly GCF_902728285.1). Classification (NCBI taxonomy): domain Eukaryota; kingdom Metazoa; phylum Cnidaria; class Hydrozoa; order Leptothecata; family Clytiidae; genus Clytia; species Clytia hemisphaerica. The sequence continues at coordinate 2,305,298 of NW_027104101.1, read as the reverse complement.
AGAACAAAATGAAGAGAAAGAAAACAAGTAGGACGACAATTTCTACAAAAAATACCAATAAAAAAAGTGTTAAATTTCTCCCTTGTACGTATGGTTAAAGAATCTTTAACCATATTTTCTTGGAGGGCTATTTTAATAATTTGCAATTTATTCTTACTTCACTCATAGCTGTATTATCCATATCAAACATGAAACAACCGGAATCCAAGACGGCAAACTATATGGAGGAGATGCTTGGTAATCACAATATATTGGACAATACAAGGAATTAAAAGAGAAAGTGAAGAAGAATAAAAGCCTCTACAAAGATTCATTTCTTGACATCTGTGCCAAAATAGAGGTCATGTTAAATTCTAAACGAGACACAGTTGCCAAGGAGATAAATGCGGTTGAGGTTGATGCGCTTAAAGAAAACATGACATTATCAGTAACACCAAAAGACGAAACAAAAAAGCAGCAATATACATCATTACTGAACAAGCTCAAGATTTTGAAGGCTTTAAAGAATTCAATTACAAGTGATATTGCAACTTTTAAACAATAACTTCTCATTTTTATAATTATATACTTATGATATCGCACGATGAGTTATTTTTTCTTATGCGGTGCACCTTCAAGGATAGCAATTAATCGTTAATCACATTCTCGAAAAGGGTTCCAATTTCTTCAAATTACTTTGCGAGGCTGGGCTTTTGTTGGTTTGCAGTCACCTGACCTTAGATTTTGAAGGTGGGTCGGTCGGCCGGAATTTTTTTTATTTTGGCGATTTTTGAAATTTTCGTCCATGGAAGGGTTAACAGTTTGTTTACATTTAGGTAATTTTGAATAAGAAAAAGAAGTGCTAGCAGGTAATTTACGATTCTTATGCTCGAGACAAACAAGTACGAGTTTTGATTTTTATTGTTTGAAGTTTTTGAAATGGCAATAAATTTTTTTGGGTCAGCAGGTTTCGAGGTGGGTCGGTCGGGTGACAGCAAACCAACAATTTTTTAAGTCCAGCCTAACAAAAAAAAAAAACACAATAAAAATAAAAAAGAGAAAAATGCAGAGATCTGATATTAGCTTAAAAACAGGCAGTATAGACTTTATGTGTCCCGTATCGCAGTTACTTTGAAAACCATTAATAAGGTTTCATTTCCTTGGTTATCATACGACTTGATTGCAATACAAAAATATTTTAAAGTTCCAAGATTTTGGCATAACATTCTTTTGAGCATTGATATTGCCATATCAAGTTATATTTTTATATTTATTTATTTTCAAATAATTTTCAATATGCATAATTTTAGCTACTGTTCCAATTTTTATTATAAATCTTTTCAAAACACCCAAAGTTTCATATATTATTTTCTTAAAGAAATAAGAACTTTGGTTTTATAAGACAAGAAAATTAAAAGAACAAAATAGATCACTCTGTTAATTTTCATTGGTTTGGACAATTGACCAGTCTGTACAAAAAGAACCATCAAATGGGCAAAAATTAGCCTCACAATGTTTAATTTTTCCTGCCATGTACAAAATCCAGCCCCACCATATCTATCAAATTATTTTTGAATTGAATGTGATCTAAGCAATCATTGTCAAGTAGAAGCAATTAATTAAATATAATCGAACTTATATTTGCCATAAAATTCAATTATGTTCAACAATTGGCAAATCTTAGGTAATACCATTGCGTTTGACAATCAAATCACAATTATTATTATTTGATTACGCATTAATTCAGCGTTGCTTCGATTGACACCTTCTGGTAATCTTTATTTTTTTTGCCTCCAAAAAGTTGAGCGGTAATCAAGCATGTAAAATAAATGAAAAATGATAAAAACCCCTCTAGGGACCATTCAAAAAGGACGTACGCTCAAAATCGATGAAAATTGACCACCCCCTCCCCCTTGTACGCTCTCGTACGTTTTGGCATTACCCCCCTTTCGCGTACGTTCACTTTTGAAATGACCCCCCTCCTCAAAATTTTTTTAGATTGTATCAAACAGTCTATACAAAGGTAAATTAGGGGATTTTGAGAAAAATTAAAATAAGTTCAACTTCTGTTTGTCTTTGTTGATGATATAATCAGAAGATCTAACCAAACTTTGACTGAAATTTCGTTATATTGAAAAATCTCAAAGCGTACGTACCTTTCTACCTGGCCTCCCCTCCCCTCTCGTACGCTTTCGTATGCTTTTGGTAGTACCCTCCACCTCCCCATCAGAGTGTACGTATTTTTTGAATGGTCCCCTATATACAATAATTACCTGGTCTGCCACAAAATATTTTTTCATCAACATTTTGATATTTTCCAAGGCTTTTGATTTTTCTTCTTAGGCAGAAAACTTAAAACTTTTGAGTGATTTGCTTGGTCCACCCGATTTCTTGGAGGGAAAATGACCATAAGCAAGAGGCAAGTAAACTCTCTGTTTTGACGAAGTCTCTAGAGGACCCTGCCGACGCACCGGACTTAACGAACACCGGACACGCGAAAGTCCGGTGTAAAATGAGAATTTTTTTTACCACCGGACAATTTCTACACCGGACTTAAGGAAGTCGGATGTCCGGTGTCGGAGAAAGATATTTTTTCCCACCGGACAGTCAAAACACCGGACATGACCAGTCCGGTGCGTCCGGTGTTTCTTATTTTTTGTTTCATAAATGTTCGGCGTCCAAAATTCCCTGTATGCAACACCGGACTGACACCGGACTTATTGCGTCCGGTGTAGCGAAAGGATACTTTTTGCCACCGGACAAATACACCGGACAGTCCGGTGCGTCGGCAGGGTCCTGTCTCTAGTAGGACTTTTGAGAAGAAGTTTTTGTATGTTTTCTCAGAGGTATATAGCCTTAGGCAGCAATCGATAATATCTTCATTTCGCGTCCTCGTTGGGTCTAAAAAGTCGGTCGGTCGGTTGTAAAAATTTTCCGGTTTTCTTAAAGGAAACTGTCAGCCAGCCATCAGCCAAAACAAACGCGTGTTGTTGGTGGTTTCAAATTATGACCTTTGAACACTGTGACCTCCGACCCTAAATGGCGCATGTAATGATAAACAAAGTCAAAATGTCGCTAATGCACTAGAAATTTCCCACAAAAAATCGGCAATAATAAAAATTTTTGAACAAAGGACAGAAAAGGTCAGACAAATTTACCGACTCAATTCTACTCAATTTTCGACAGGCGGTCGGGCGACGCAAAACGAAGATATTTGTGATTGCCACCTTACCATTCATAAATTTCGAAGAGATATGATTGGTACTTATCAAAAATTTGATTCATATTCACTTGCCTCCGTATAAATCATATAAGTCTCCTTGCCTCTAATAATCAACCGCAATCACCCACCCACATCAGGCCGCCTGTACAAAATCAAAACATTTAAACTCGTCTATCGATTGACGACCACAATCGATATGGCCAATTGATGAAAAAAACAAACCTTATCTTAATTTCCATTCAAAATTTTAGAATAAGCTTGATTACCTTTTGATTATCGTAATCACCGAGTGGAAAAAATTAATTGTATTGACCAGACGGTGTCAATTGAACGAATCGAACACCGAATCAATTGATCGCAATCGAACACAATCAAATAATTGCAATTCGATTGTCGAACGCAATCGAATATTACCCAAGATTTGCCATTCAATTGCTTCGATTATATTCAATTACGTTCGATTGATTTAATTGTATTCAATTTTATTTGCCCTCGTGCGGTACTTAAAACGCTCGGACGCCCACACTATGTAAAGGAGTGAACCCAATTTAATTTAATCGCAATCAAACTTATTGAATCAAATCAAATGTAATGGAACCAATCGAACACAGTCAGACACAATTGAATATTACCCAGGAATCGGCCGTTTGATTGAGATTCGATTGTGTCCGACAATCGAATCACAATTATTCGATCGCGTTTGATTATGTTCGATTGGTTAGATTGCGATTTTAGTTCGAAGTTGTTCGATTGACACCGTCTGGTATTGGGGAGATTATAACCTGAATCAGATTGTGAATGTTTTCTGCACACCACGCTGAAGTTCTAAAGGGATGTGTGAAAACATAACAATCTGACGAATATGCAATCTCAAAATCGTAACACGTAAGGACGGAAAAGGACCGCGTTCATCTTAAAGGACTAGGAACGACAACAAAGTTGCGTGATTGTAGAGTTTTCCACTGGATGACTGTTTTCCACTGGAGGACTGTTTTCCACGGGAGGACTATTTTCCTTTAAAGCACCTTCAGAGGTTTACTGTGCACGTAAAATAATTACAAACAGCTGTCTGTTACCAGGTTAGGAGCTTATGGCTGTTACAACAGGTTACAAGGCAGTATTTAAAGAGGTTGATTAGATTCAAAATGACATCCACAATCAATCTCGTTGATCAATGTTTGTCAGCACCCTGCTTTAATGGTAGATTGATAAGTCAGAGTTTGTTTTCTTGCTTTGAAATCCAAAATGAAAGCGAAAGCCAAATTTAAAATTTGACCAAAATCTAGGCAACAGTTAACAAAAAATAACAATGTTACTCACAAAAATTTCACCAACATATTTACAAACAGCCTCTTTGTTGTCGAATTTATGTATTTCTTTAAGGCAACATCCATTTCCAAGTTTGATAGTGGGAGATTTCTTTGCTTCGTCATAACTTGATCTCCCCTCCATTTTCTGCAGCAGTTTTGAATTTTCAAGAACTTTTTAAAAGTTGCGCACATGATAAAATACTGACCGGCAACCGGAACAGCTCAACGCTCAAGCTCGCTTGGGCAAAGCTCGGGACTTCCGACTTAAACACGGGTATAATGAAAAACGGAATGAGCCGACGTGGCTAACATCAAAATTACTTTTTCGGAATTGCCTTCCGCCCCCCGAGTGCACTGCTCTATATATTCCCATGCAAGAAAATCTTTGTTCGACAAACTTCAGACCCCAGGCATTGTTTTTCATCCACTTAACCCTCCTTTTTTCTGTCGGCTTTTATTATATGGGGATGAAAGTTTGACCTCAAATCTAAATAAATCTATTCTTTGTTCTGTTGTTGAATTTCTTAACGAAACTGGAAGGTTTAGCGGTGCTTTATTTGAGGTTTTTACCTAACAATTGTAGCTTCCTCCTCAAAGATTTTTTTCTTTTATTTTGCCTATTTATTTATTTTTCTTTTCTTTTACATAGTCTAGTACCTCTGGCGATATAACGTTAGTTCCTAGCGGGGGGAGGGACTATATTTTATGTTTAAGTAATGTTTTGTAATATATGTTCGTAGTGTACACGTGTCTTTGTTTGAATAAAGAAGAAAAAAGGAAAAGTCTGGATTAACCCTCCTACCGAGATAACTTTTGCTGATAAAGAAGATGTGGACTTTGGTCACAATCCAACCACGGCCAAGGATTCAATTGTTGATTTGAAATACCTGTGCCACCTTGCCACTGGCCAAATAGTTTCAACACGTGCTGAATGTCATTCAATGAGTGATGTATATATCCATGATGGAAAAGGTGGACAAATTGATAAACAGATTTTCTCATTAGAAATAGTACTGCATGCATACAACTAATTGTGTTTGGGTAAAGTTGTTCATCGCTCTCTGCTGGTAAAACTTACCATATTCAAAACGTACGGTTGCATAAATTAAGGGACAAAATGTATTAAACAATACACCCCTCACCATTTAAATTCAAAAAAATTCCAGCGTTTAAAACAGCACTCATAGATGCTGCCCTTCACTCTGACATCAAGATGATTGCCAAAGTGGTTGGTGCTGGAGAGTTTCTCAAAGTAATTCACTGTCCTGTATGCAACAGGAAATGTCAACAATCGATATATGAGGATTTCAACTGTTCTTCATGTGGAATGGATTATCCTCTTGAGGCGGCATCCAGTTCACATTCACTTCTTTTGATGGTAGGGGCCGTCCACATAGTACGTACGCACTCGATTTTTACGTTTCTTATACGCATCAAGGAAAAGAAAAACTTTCTTCATAAACATTGAGTTTCATCATGTATATAAACGATTTAAATTTGTAATTTTCTTCAACCGAGGTGGGGGGGGGGTTGTGGATAAAAAGAACGTACTTACCAGGGGGTATAGCCATTTGCGTACGCTTACGTACAGGGGGAGGGGGTATTTGATTTTCAACTATGTGGACGGCCCCGTACGCGATGTTGCCACTGATGAGCCTGTGCGACTGCGCTTCAAGAATAACGCCGTCAAAAGTTTGTCAACCATTTTGAATGTTGATCCTAATAATCAGAAAATGTTAATCAAAAGGTTGTTTAAAGTAAAGGAACCGTATCTAATCACGTTTGACTTTGTATCAAAACTAGTTACCAGTATCAAAGTTGCAGTTGAATCTGATTGACTTGGTTGTAATACTTTGTATTTATGGATGTAGTTTTTTTCTTTTCATTTATACTGTGGCAGAACTAGCACTTATTGTAGTTTCCTACATTTTCAAAGTTTTTTATTGGTCAGCCCCGGTGACCCTTTAGATGTCTTTCGAAGTTTTTTCCCGGTGGGGAAAATTAAGTTTAATTCTAATTTTTCCGATTTGACTTTTGCCAAATCCGAAACAAGCGTCGAGCTGCGCTTTAATTATTGCTGTCTCCCTCATATTGCGTCACTACTTCCTGAAGTCCATTCGCTTTTAGCATATGGAAACCGTGTCAGTCAGTGTAATGGGAATAATTACCTTCAGTGTGGTTTCTACATGCTAGCAAAAAAGACTGCGAACGTAGAGCGAGTAGTGAAAACGTTTCGCATTACTAGCTGGATCAGCTGTTTCATCCTCATGTTCATAACAGACAAGAAGAAGAATGGTGAGAGTTATACTGACTTATTTCAAAGTCTATTGATTCCTTTTCAAAGATACTTTCAAAAAAGATAGCAGCAATTGTACACTGGTATATTTACCTCACTTGCAAGTTATCAAAAGATAGCATAAAGCTTGTCTGTGTTATATATCAGACAAGCAGCTACACCCCTTTAGGTTGCATGCGAGCTCCTTGCATCCTCTTGCTTACCTTAGTTAACTTACTTAGCATACGAAGCTTACGTAACTTAAACTGGTAACACAGCTTATCTAACCTATTGAACTTTCAAGAAAATCTTCAAAGCAAGCCTTATTGTCACTTTTGTCGTGGAAAAATGTCAAATTTACCATCGTACCACGTCTCAAAATTTGTTTTAAGCTGATTTAATAAAGCCAATGAGGAATTATTTGGCCAAACTGCTGGCATTCAGTGTAGCGTTAACTGTCTGTATGCTATCTTTTGGTCTAATTTTCGACGCGTTAATCTTTGGAACACTAGTGACCTTGACAAAATCTTAATCGAAGGTGATAAGTTATACAAACAGCTTGATAAAAACTCCCATCTTTCTGTTGAATTAGATGAAAAAAAAAAGATTATCGTTCCCAAAACAAAGAGAAATTAAAAAAAAAAAAAGGATTATCGTTCCCAAAACAAAGAGAAAATAAATAAAACAGATAGAAAGAATCTATTATCAAAAAAACGAAGATGCCTCTATAAGAAAACAGTTGTCAAATATTCACCTGAAAAGTATGATATGCCGCAAGAATATTATTATTCAGAAGCTTCCTCGTTTGCAAAACATGCCTTGGCAAACTTGAAAAAAATAAATTACCATGTCAATCTGTCAAAAATAAACTCAGCCTTGACGAATTACCGGCTGAATTTCATACTCTTCGCAGGTTTGAAAAGATTTTGATTTCTCGCAGAATATTATTCAAAAAAATTACAATTATGCCAAAAGGTCAGTTTCCCAAACTCAAAGGATCTATTTGTAATGTACCTATTGATGTTGAAGATATTGCTAATACTTTACCAACAAGAGCAAATGATAATGGATTAGTCATTGTTAAACTCAAAAGGAAACTAGAATATAAAGGACATGTTGTTTTTGAGCTAATCAGACCTGATTTCATTCAGTGTGTATTGAATTATTTCAAAGAAAACAACCCTCTTTATCAAGACATTGAAGTTGATGTCAGTAATATTTCAAATGATGAGACCATTATACAGAATTCAGATCTTAACAATGAAGCAAATTCCAATGAAAATTACCAAACAGATGAAAATGTTTCTAGTGACGATATTCATGAACCTGATGAACCACATAATATTGCTTCAGATTTTGAAGAGCTTGAGACAACTGCCAACCCACTTGATGCTCACCGCTCAACTGCAAATGAAATAACTCTAATGCCTCACACTCCTTCTGATGCAGAAGTATATAATGAAATTTTGTCATTAGCGCCTGGTCAGGGTAAAAAACCTATTTCAATCTTGAATGATGAAAATTGTGAAATGCTTGCGCATCCTCATTTATTTCCTAAAGGGAAGTTTGGTTACAAGGTTGAACGTGATGTTAAACTAAGTCCATCCAAATATTCCAACCAGCGTTTGTTGAACTACACACAAAAGTTTGCTTCAGACCCAGACTACATATTTTTTGCTAACTTTGTAACTCAACAAGTGTTTTTGACCAATCAGATAAATGTCGCATTGAGAAAAGTTGCTGGCTCAAATTTAAATGCTGGTATGTTAAGTCAGAATTTCAAAGAAACCGTAAGACATTTCTTTGCAAATGATAAGGCTTTTGCCTTCATGAGTACTGTTAAAGGAACACCAGTTTATTGGAAAAAATTCGAGCAAGAAGTTTTAACAATGGTTAAACAATTAGGACCGCCAACTTTCTTCCAGACATTTAGTTGTGCGGATCTTTGCTGGAACGAACTCATCTCTATAATTTACAAACTCAAGGGTCAAAATGTAACCAATGAATTTATTGAGAATCTTTCTTATAATGAAAGAAGTGATTTACTAAATAGTAACCCTGTACTTGTAGCAAGGCATTTCCCATACAGAGTTGAGGTATTCTTTAAAACAATTGTTTTGGATATCCCACTCGGCAAAAAAACTTTTATGCTACTCGAGTAGAATTTCAAGTACATTCATTCCTTTCTGTGGTTTTAAATGCACCAGTATTGACCAAGGAAACAAAAGATGAATACATTGAATTTATTGGTAAGATAATCAAGGTTTATTTGCCATCAGTAGAAGAAGATCCTGAATTATTTAAGGGCTCTGTACATACCTAATTATTCAATTTTACACCAACTTAAATGGCAATTTCTGCATTTTAAAAATATTTATGTATAACTTTTTTATATATCCTGTAACCTACCTTTTTAAAATTTAAAAATCGAAAAATTGAAATGAAAAAATTAAATGAAGAAGAAAACGAAGTCTTTCAAAGAAGAGTATTTCACCTTTCAAAGCCCTAATCTCGGTATAAATCAAATATTTTCGGAATTTTTTTGGTTCAGGCGATGTATCTATTTATTATCTAAAAATACAATTTCGGAAAATTTTTGTGGAAGTATCTTTCATTTAAAATCTCCAAAAAACCCCATTTTTGGTAATTTTCTCCACTAAATTTCCATACGAAAACAGCTATAACTTGTGATGTAGCCAAATAGAAAAACTTTCCGAAAAAATTTAAATAAAGAATTTATTTGTCATTAACTTAAAAAAAGTTTGAAATAATAAAATGATTTCCCCAAGGAGACTAGGCTTTTTTGTGAAAAATATATCAATAGCCTCGTTATGACGTTTTATTAAGGTCCATGTCACACTTATTCCCTAATTACTCATAATGTGATTACTTAAATTCATTTTTTCAAAAGCAGTTTATTCTTAAACATTTCAAAGAAGCGAAAACATGAAGTTTTATCTTCACAGTGATCTTTCATTGGAACTTTTGCAAAATCGGGATTATTTTGGCTAATATCTCTTGTATCTCCTTAAGTAGTGCTCATAAAGAGATGAAATTTGGTATATAAAGTATCCTTATAGCAATGTAAAAGTAGGAAAAAAAGTTTTTTGATACATAAAATTGTTCACCAGTTATTGGGCACTTTCGTTTTCGAGAGATCCCTCTATCCCGTCCTCATCCCGCTTGAGATCCCTCTAAATCGGAATCAAGATAATTCCGGATGGAAAAGTGCTAGAGACTTGAAATTTTCACAGAATGTACTTATATTTGTCCTCTAAAGGATAAAAGAAAAAGAAAGCATTTCTTCTCAGTTAATTTACTAAAAGTTGGCTAAAACAAGGAAAATTGAATCCGATTAATCCGATCAAAGATCGCCGTGCTTCAAATTCTGAAATTGATTTTTCACTATGACCAGAGCCCTTAACCTTGTGAAGACTTATCAACTACACCGCCATTCAAAAAGTTGCCGTAAATATAAAAACACTCCTTGCAGGTTTTATTTTGGTAAATTTTTTCAAAGAAAACAATAGTTTCTGAGCCCTTACCACAAGAACTACCACACAATGAAAGAGAAACCATACTTGCTCTGCGAAAAGAAGTTTTGGCAAAAGTAAGGGCTTATATCAATAACAACCTTAATGCTGATAAAAGAAACTTTTTCAACCCTGATGGAGAAAATTACAATCCAGTCCCCATCATCGATGAAGTTCTAGCAGAATTAGATATTCAAAAGGAGGATTATGAATATGCTCTTTCAGTATCTGAAGATGAGGATTTTCACATTTACTTAAAACGCAATTCAAATGCATGCTTTGTGAATAACTACTTTACAGAAGGTCTTAAAGCTTGGCAAGCAAATTTGGATATTCAGCCTGTTTTTAATTATTCCAAAGCTGCAACTTACATGTGTGCATATCTTTCTAAAACTGAAGATGAAATCTCTCATGCTATGACCCATGCTGTTAAAGATGCTTTTGAAAAATGGTGGTGACAAATGTGAACAAATGAAATCTGTTGCACATGCATACGTGTCAAAAGGAGAGGTGTCAGTGCAAGAAGCAGTTTATCTTAGTATGTCACAGCTATGTCTTCGGAAGCTTTATTCAGGTGTACCTTTTGCGAATATCGATGTCCCAGAAAAGAGATTTAGAATGTGCCTTAGTGAAGTCAAAATTAACAAGAAAGCCTGAAGGCTTTGAGACTCAAGCTGCTCCGACTTGCGCAAGCTACCGATTGAATTTAGATGCCCAGAGAGGTAGCCAAGAGTTCATGTTTCGGGGTGATTGAAGTTTGGAGGTATTTTATTTAAAGAATTTTAAAGATTAAGCCATTAAAAAACGTCACTTCGTAATTTTAAGTTTTCAATAATTTTGAATATATCCGCTTACACCCTGACTAAGAAAGAATTGTTGACTTACTATTCAGGATGGGTCAAAAATAGGGCTGTATCCTAGTACGCCCCGGGCTAACAGTACAGGCTGACCGTATAACCATTGCCAATAAGGTGATATATTACTTACTTGACACTTCACTCACCAAATTTAAGACAAAACTTTCCTATAATATTTTTTATTAGCATCTCTCGGTATCTGCTCCTTGCCTAAGGCTGCTACTGGTTGCTTATAAAAAAATATGTAGTGAATAATACATGTTTTTTATAAGCTGCCCCTTGGTCAGGCTCGTGTATGCTTAAGTTCTCAAAGCATCCAGGCATAGGTTATGCTTATTATATGCTTATGAATCATGCTTATGATTCACCTCGAGCCAAGTTTTTAGTGAAATTTTGTAAAAATTTGTTCAGATTTTGGGAGCAGTGGAAGGTAGGAAACCGTGGAAAGTCTTTTTTTTACTTGACCCCTACCAAACCTTTTTAAACAGATAAAAATGACAACTGGAAAAATATTTCAGGCTGACATTATATGCTTATGTTATGTTTAGGAATTCTGCAAATCTGAGCCTTCATATGCTTATAAGCGTTATACTAAAAAAAAAACATGTAATGGTAACAAATACTTTCGTTTTCTTTTTAATGGAAAGTGATAAATAATTCATATCTTACAGTACTCTTTTCTTTTTACCAACCCCGTTTTTATTGACTCTCGGTCGTAACTTTTCTTCGTTAATAAAATCATGATAATTATTTTTTTGAAAATATTCAAAATCTGATGGTATCAGCGGAAAGAGCATGAAATGCTGATAAAAATTGAGGTATAGAACTTGCCTTGAAAATCTTCCTATCAAAAGTTGTGGAGGTTGAAAGTTTTGTGATGACGTCATCATAAGCCTTCCCAGGCAAAACCTAAATTCCCGTAATAACGGAACTAGTTGACCAAATTTAGTGTTTTATACGTGAATCCATGTCAAAATTTGAATTTCTATCTGATGCTTGGGTCTAAACAACATAGGAAGGCTTAAAACATCCAAAAAAATTAGTTGGTTGTACACTGTGCTCCTGAAGGGAGAACGCTGCGTTGATTTGCCTTGTAAAGCTCAAAATCTAAGTTTTAGTATTCTGTAGGATTTAAAGCTTTTAATTCAATTTAAACTTCGGAATCGGAAAAAGCAATGAATTTTGATATGAATTCATGTATAAAGCATGAAATTTGGTCAATTTGTACCAAAATTACGAGGTTTTTAAGTTTTACCTGGAAAGGCTTATGATGACGTCATCAAAAAACTTTCAACCTCCATAACTTTTGATAGGAAGATTTTCAAGGCATGTTCTATACCTCAATTTTTATCAGCATTTCATGCTCTTTCCGCTGATACCATCAGATTTTGAATATTTTCAAAAAAATAATTTTTTGCCCAGCCACCTGATGACGTCATCTGGCAGGTTGCAAGGTGGCAAAATTTGTTGTTACTGTTTAAAATTAAGTTTTAGACCCTCTAAGGATCATCTGTACCAAATTTCATGCTTTAATCACCATCTGAAGTCCCGGGGGGGTACTAGGGCAAGATGGGTTACGGGGATGCTCGGCTGGTTAGGGTACCTTTTTTAACCTCCACGAGTCCCAGGTAGGGTCGCAAAAACACCAAAATAGAAAAATCAGTCCCACGTAGGGTCCATTTTTCGAACCTCAGCGGAGCTCCCCCGTCGGTCGACAAGGGTACCCCCCCCGGGTCTGAAGTATTCTTACGTTTTTATGTGCTACCTGACCTCACTATACGCGTAATCGGTGTTTCTAATCCGCGGATACAGCCATAATCATCCATAATCACCCATAATCACTCATAATCACCCATAACCACCCATAATTACCCATAACCACCCATAATCAGCAATCGGCTACCTCATTGGCTGTTTTTTCATATATAAAGGAATGCACTCGCTTGCAAAATCATTCTAATACACCTTTCCCGGGGTGTTGTTTGGGATTTTACGTTTGAGTGTTTCCCTTAGATATAACTAAGATAGAACTAGAAATAGAATTACATGAAAACGATTCCTGGCCGTATGGAGGGCTGTAGAAGCCTCAATTTGTCCCACTTTGCCTGACTGCTTCGTCGGGCCTTGGGCGAGGTATAAATAGCCAGAAAAAGCACTCCAGGCATGCTCCACGTCCAGGGTTCGGGTCAAAGTCCCAATTTTCGACCAGGTTTTGATATTTTATGTTTTTATGGGTGTAGATTCCAAAAAAAAGTGGTCCGAAGTCCTGAAAAGTTCATGGGAAGGCTCTAAAGGGGGGGGGTTAGAACTCGTAACAGACCAGCTTGGAGTCCCCGGTGGGATGGAAACCAGTGAGACCTTTCTACAACTCGTGAACCACTTGGTGCTGACGTACAGCTTCAGCGAAGTCTAAAAAATACTCTGAGGGGTCCCTATTGAGCTCTGGGCCAAGCCAAGCCAAGCTAGCGAAGGTATGACATCCATGAGAAATTTCAGCAGAGAACGGCCAGAAGTTGGCCTAGTGGTGCAAGGCGTTGGGTTTAGGGGTCACTCACATATCGATTTTTCCTCCAACTAACGTCATTGTGACGCTATCTGAAGAACCCCTCCCCCCACCCCCCTTCTTAGCATCATTTACATAAATATACCGAAAATCGATGAAAGTAATTTTTCTTCTCTTTTTTACAGATATTGATATTCCAGCCACAGAAAGTCGCTCCTCCATTCCAACATCCATTGATTTTTGTGCTTCGTTTCGCACGGCTTTAAAACAAGTGGTTTCGACTTATTACTTTCACATTTGTTTGTCCCCAGACTCCAGGTGAGTTTAAGCGGGAAAAAATAGAAATGTAAACATCAAAATGGAAAAAAATATTTGAAGCACACATGGCCTTTGCTTTGGTGGTGGAGCTCTTTGGAAGCAAATTTGATTGTATAATACAGTATGACGTGACGTGACTGGATCGTTCGAAATTTTTTTGAATTGTGTTATGGATCCGTCATAATAAGGCTCGTTTTTATTTTGATATTGCATACATAGATATCATTTTTATTATTTTGATAAAACTGGGAGCAAACCATTATAGCTCATATATACGTTGTTTATGTAGTCGCGCTGATGATATCGAAAAAAGTGGCTAGAAAATGATTTTCGTGATACATCTCTGAGATATGATTTTTTTTGATGGAGACTCGCGAATTTGTATGTGTAGATTCCAAAATCAAAAAGTCTCCACGATATTATCGTGCAAGTAACGAGTAAATCGACTTAAAAGTTGACTTTAATCGATTTAATCGATTTTAATCGATTTTAACGAATTTATCAGTTTGTAGATCATGTATTTTCATTTTTATGTCATTCTTTGCTTATAAATACTCAAACTCGTCAAATTATTCCACTAACAATTGATATAATCGAAGAAGATTTAGAAAAACGGCTAAAATCGATAAAATTATCGAATGCGTAATCTGTTTCCCCGATAAACTTCGAATTAGTCTGTAGACTTCAAAAATGGTCAGATTTGGCTAAATTTTTGCAAATACGTCCCTAAGGTTAATATCTTTTGATAGAATTTTTAGGAAAGTCTGTAAGCTTCAAAAATGGTTGGATTTTGCTGAAATTTTGCAGACTTGTACCTTGGGTGAATATCTGTTGTTCTACTTCTCATCTTTTTTAGATTTTGCTTTTGGGGCCTGGGAACGGGTTTTTCCTTAAAAGGGACTAAGTCTGTGGTCAATTTAATTGGAAAATGCTGACAATTGCTATGATATCATCCGAATTATTCCCTGAAAACTAATGAAAATATTGGATAAAAAGATCTTGACGTAAAATAGTAAAATCTAACAAAAATGTCCCAGTATACCTATATTCTTGTTATGAGCAAAATAGTCCCGCTGTTGAGGTCGAAAAAAGTGCCTCAAAATCACCAAAAATAAGAGCTATTTATAAACAATCCTGAGCCTGAAATTACTCAATTTCAATCAATGTAGGGGCAAAGTAATAAAAATTGAGTATAACGCCTAAAATACCTCACAGTTACACCCTATAAATAAGAACATGATGATAAGGAGGCTCAAAGTACCAAAAAGAATAAGAGCAGTCAAGCCTGTGAAAAATCTTACTGGTTTTTATAATAAAAGTGTAGGGTTAAAAGTTCATTTTAGGCGAAAGATCGAGGATACCACATTCGATATGCAACATAACATTGCAACATAAACTTAGTGCCCATCCGAAATATCAAATCTTCTAAAGAAATGGTATACTACTCATACTCGAGTATAGGAACAGTTTATTTTTAAAAACATTGTACTTTACATGGCTAAAATATTCTAAAAATACACTCTTTTTTAACTAAATATCTAATTTTATAAGAACAATGAGGCTCAAAAATGCCAAAAAAAACTATTTAAGAACAACCATCAGCCTGGAATGGCTAAATTTTGATCAAAATAATTAATTTGTCTTTTACAGCACAGCTGTTATACTTAGTGACAGGATCATTTATCTCGTTTGTACTGGTAGAGGGAAAGTAATGAATGCTGGAGTAATTTGTTATTCATAGATCAATCATTCTCCTAAACAACTCTTATATTATATGATTAGTTAAAAAATAAAAACAGCCAAGCGTCAACAAAAATCTATAATTAGATGGTTCTTATAAAAAAGAGTTTATACTGATATATGTAGAATGTCTAGGCTTTGGAAAAGTTATGTTAACAAATAGACCTTTTCATAAATTACATGCATATAAATCAAATGAGTTTTAATAAAATCTGTTGTGAGTTAATCACCATGGCAATAATTTCAAAACGAGGCAAGTGATGTTTGTGACGTTATTTATGAAAAGGTCTATTGATATACATTTCTTGAAAGAAGATAAGATAGTATTATAGCAAAAATTATAATTATAAACAACAGGAACATAAGAATATTCTTATAAAAATACTGAGTAAGTCCAGATTTTTCCATTGTTATTATACCAAATACTCCTCTTGGGATTGGTTCAAAAGTTAATCACATGATCAATAAATAAGCAAAACAAACTAACTTCTCAACCCGAGTTTTAAGTTCAAAACAATACCTTGTCGGCGAAAACTTTGTCGGACTTAATTTTAGTCGGCCTTAGATTATAGACCTTTTTTCAAAGAGGCCACCCTGTTGAATAATTATGTAGTCCAGCAGAAAAACAATGATAAAACCATGCATAATTATTACAATATGCATGATACAGTAATTATGCATGGCTCTATCATTGTTTTTATGGCTGGACTACATAATTATTCAACAGAACGTCCTCTTTGAAAAAAAGGTCTATTATTTCGCCCTAATTTTAGTCACCTCGTCAAAATTTAATCTGTAGGGGCCGATTAATAATTAAGACCGACAATAAATTTGGGCCATTTCTAAATAACTACAAGCAGATGGAAAATAGGAGAAAGCTTCTAATTTGACCCATATTTTTAGTCGGCCCAAATTTTTAGTCGACCCTAATTTTTAGTCGACCCTAATTTTTAGTCGACCCTAATTTTAGTTACCAAGCCAAAACAAAACTATGGTGTTTTCGAGATGGTGAAAGTTACCTCTCAGATAGAAAAGTTATCTCAATCAACAGTAATGCAAAACTCGCAAAACCTTGGGATTGCTGCTTAAGAAGCAATTTCTTTTCTACAATTTGGTTCCATCCATTCCATTGCTGGTAAAGAGCTGGTGAAACGACACACGGTAGTGTTTTTTTCTCTCCTCCAAACTTGCCATATTTGTTAAATCACTTGGTATACTTTCCTAGCAACCATCAAAATTTCTTTACATACTGTAGTCCTTGTCTAACATAATTATCATCAGCAGCCACTCACTTCTCCTCTGGATGGCAAGAAAAGTTTATAATGAAGTCTTTGTAAAACAGGGTTTTATCCCACTCACACGATTTCCTTCGAAATGTAGACACAATGTTGACTTTGTACATTATTCATTACTATTTTTTCATTACAGCTAAAGCAAAAAAAGAAACCATAAATTTCTCATGCTCTATAATATAGCTATCACATTCAAATAAATAGCTCATCGCAGAAAAGAAACTGCTTATTTGCATTTCATTGTTTATAATTTTTTTTCAGGAAAGAAGTACACACACACTTCTGCTATTTTATAATCTATTTAACAAAGTTCAGATGAAAAAGTACATAATCTTTACTGAGAAATACATAACTTTCTGTCTCAAACACCACTCATATAAAAATTATAGCCATCACTTTCGATTTTGGAGCGAAACTTTGTTTATATTTTTTTAGATAAATCTCGGAACGTTTTTGTTTCGCCAGAATCACGCGCACTTTTGAATTCCGTTTAATAGTACTACTTTTTGCTTAGATTTCGGAACGCGTGTTTCATTTGAAATCAAAGGAAGAGAAATCGTTCTGTATAATACATATTGATAATCGATTAAACACGAATCTCCTCGATTCCCTCGATAATGCCTAACTTTGAGACTAAATTCTGGCTTACCTGCACCCTTTTAACGTGGAGACTTTTTAGATTTGGAATCAGCACTATCAAATCTACAAGTCTCCATCATTTTTTTTAATATCTCAAACATGTATCACGAAGTGAAACGATTTTCGATATCATCAGCGCGACTAATGTGTTCAAACATCGATCATCGTACCTTTTCAACAAAAAAACCCAAAGAATGTTTGGTTCATAATTTCATAAAATTGATTCATAATTATTTCAAACAAATGAAGTCATTCTATTGCCGTTTTACACTATGTTGCACTGCACATTTATTTTGATTTATTTTGTGTTTTTTTTTATAAAGTACAAAGTACAAAAAACTTCGAAATTTCTCCCCATCTCTCTATTAAATATAATTATTAAGAATATAATAAACTTTGTATATATAACGATCGTTCTATTTAAATTTGTCTTCGTTTAGCTTTGATATTTCTTTTTGTATTTCGTTCATTTCCACCGCAAGTTTCCATAAAGCGTGCGTCAGTTTTTGTTTGCTTTTCGATTTCCTGAAATTACAAGCATTGCAATTAACTATCACATCTGGAAATTGATAGACAGATTCATGGATCATGTTCTTTTTACATAATGCTTTTCTATTTTTGCCTTATAGCTGAAAAATATAAACAATGAGTCGACAAAGAACACTCTTCGGAGGTTTAGCCACCCCCAAAACATATTATAAAACAGAACCAATAACACGTCATCAATTTTTAATTGAAGCGTATTATTTCTTTAACCAAGACAAAATGCAAAAGAAGCAGGTAGAAGAAGATGTCAATGAAATTTGGCGTGGTCGCGAAAAACCAGAAAACGAAAAGATAATAAACGATCTAATTAACATACATAAAGAAAAACTTTCAGAACATTCATCGAAAAGCAAATCAAAAAGGAAGAGTTCTATGTCTGATACACCTAAGCCTCCTTCTATTTCATCTCTTACGAAGACTCGGCCTTCAACTAACACTACTACAAATCCTACAAATGAAAATCAACCCGAGATTTCTGTGCAAGATTCACCAAAATTCGCTATAATCAATCAATTTTTAGATTACATTAATCCTGGGTTATCATCAATTATCAACCCTTCACTTCGTGGAAACGACCCTTTAATAACAGCCATCTATGATGCAGCGAAATCTTTTGATCGCATTTCAAAACAACTTGACACAATAAAATCGTTGACAATTCGGTTTCCAAAACATAACATTACTCAGCTTCAGAAGGATATAC
The DNA here is from genome assembly GCF_902728285.1 of Clytia hemisphaerica. NCBI lineage: Eukaryota > Metazoa > Cnidaria > Hydrozoa > Leptothecata > Clytiidae > Clytia > Clytia hemisphaerica. The sequence continues at coordinate 2,286,380 of NW_027104101.1, read as the reverse complement.
AAGATTTGAATCAGTTGAAAATTGATTTCGAGAAGAAATTGACTGAAATGTACTTGATAAAGACGGACACTTCCTTGGGATTCGGGATGTTGGAAAACAGGTACAAGAGAAAAGGAAAGCTGTGAATGAATGTTTAAAATCTGCTTTGCAAATAAAGAACTTAATAGAAGAAAGAAAACTTTATCAGAAAGTCAACAGACGAGTCTCTCAGATCAATGAACGTGTTACAAAGCCCTTAGACGAAGGTACTATCGACCTTAAAATTTTCGCGAAAGAAGGTTTAGATAAAACTTGGGATGAAGGATTAAAACATCTCTCAAATCAATTAGAATACGATAAGAAACGCGAACTTCCATTAACCAATACAGAGAAGGTACACTTAGCATATCTACTTCAGTCTTCGACCGTAATTCCAGTTGAACAGGTTTTTGAAATATTTCCTGAGTTAAAATCCAAGTCTCAGAAACAATCATTAGTGAAATTCTTCTTACATTCCCTTCCTCTTTATGTTTTGGAATTCAAGTCAAAGGAATACTTGATAAACATTTTTCAAACAGACTGTGCCACCGTTGTTGATAAAATACTAGAATCATACGGGGAAGTGGTCCCCAACAATCTTGACATTCCAGCTGATGGAGAGCCAGATTCGACTAAATCAACCGTTCATAAGAAAAAAGGTCAGCCCTCGATTGTCTCAAAATTTCCTATAATTCCGGAAGAAATAATAAGGTTTATTAAAACAAATGGCTTCAAAGCCCAGGAAAAAAGAAGAGATGATGATTTTCGTTCTTGTGGTGTTTCACTTAGTGACATAAAACAACATTTACTTAAAGTGGTTCCTGGTCTTGATGAACATGGCATTGCAGCAAATACCATTCGCTATTTATTTCTTCCTGTTCATAAATCGAGGTCTTCAGCAAAACGTTATCTTGGGATTGTACCATGTAAAGTCCCTAAAAAAGATAATAGTGGTCGCTCAGACAATGAAAATAATCACTTTATTCATTCTCGAGTCGGGTTGAGGATGGAGCACGCTGCCACTTACGAAAAGGATTATGCCGTAATTAGTGCCGATGCAATGAACAAAATCCATGTTGGGCCATTGGCAGTATCTCGGTACACACTTTTTACTTTTGTTACAGACAAACTTTTTTATCTCAGCCCATATTATTGTTTTGTAGTCAAAGCATGTAAAGTTTGTGTGTTTTTAACATTTTGACTTTTGAAGCCTTACATTGGTAAAGAGTTTGTTCTAAATATACACATTTTTTCTCTTAAAGTGTTAGATTCAAAGGACGATGTAAATACAAGAGTGTTTTCAAAAGTTTACATTGATTTTCATAGATACCACCAAATACGAAGATATTTTTCAGAGGAGAATTCCGTTATATACCCTGACCACGATTTTCCGTTGGGCTATAAGCTTATCCCTTGCGGATACATGATTCTTTCCAACGGTGGAGACTTATTTGGTGCCTACAACATAGAAAAAAATGAAAATTCTGTAATTCTTGGTTTAAGGGACCATTTTTTATTTACTATTTTCTTTTCAATTAATAAAGATTGTTGAAGTTTTAGATCCATATCTTTAAACATCTCATCTAGAAAAGTTTTAAATGGAGTGAAACTGTAAGATACTTATACAGTAGAGTCTATACAAATCGCACCTCTATAACTCGAGTGTCTCTTTAAATCAAACTATTCTTTTTATCCCTTCAGAACAAATTTAGGCTATTCTCACTCTCAAAATCTCTTAACTCGAACGAGTCTCCATTGAAGATTTGAGTTATGAAGAGATAGTTCACTGTCTAATACATCTAACCAGGCCCAATATATAATAGCCCTATAATTTAATTTTTTAGGAAAATCTATTAATGGACGATGAAAATCTCCAATCAGAATTTGATTTTGATGGTTGTATAATCGACAGCAACGTAAGTCTTTACTAAAGGTATATTTTGTATCTTACAACCTCTAATGTGACTCAGGTTGATCATAGAATTGATTGATACCCTATGAGCCTATCTAGAGCCTATTCTATTTTTAACTCAATTTTAAAGATTAGTACTCTGCTTATTTTTACAGGTACCAGTACAAGTTCACGAGACCGTGGAGGATATTTTGAAAGGAGTTGAAAATCTTAGCTTGGACGGATGTAATACCGAAAATAAACGAAAAGATCGACTTGGTAGAGATCACGTGTCATTCAAAAGAACTGGTCCTCTGGTAGTTTGTATTCGAAATGGCATGTTCCATCATTTGACCATGGAGGTAACTTTTTACTATTCAGACAAGAGTATTTCTATAAGCTTTTTAATAGCATCTTAGATAATTAGGATATCAATTAAAAGGGGAATCTAGGGCAGCAAATCTTTTTTCGTATTGTGGACGGGTCAAGAAAATTTGCTTTGGTGTAAAGAGATATATCTTTGAAATGAGGCTAAGGTTGTATACATTTGAAAGAAATCAATTACATCTAAGATTAACGATGGTGAGTTTCTATTTTAGGCTCACGCGAACGACTTGCTCCCAATCCTCCAAGGCGCCATTAACCAGGGGAAATCATTTGTCGAGGTGATTGTGGACAATGGCCCAGACATGGACCCTACCAATTACATAAACATATTTTATTGGGGACGGCTTTGGCGGGACACAAAATTAACACGGCTGAGCTGTATCTCCTATCCAGCTGGTCATTCAGCTTTCAATCCGATCGAGCACGCTTGGTCGCCTCTAAGCAACGCCATGACATCAGTCACACTTTCATCGTGTTTACCAGGTGAAGACCAACCACCAAACAAGCAAACAGAGTTACCCCAAGAAGAAATCAGCACGAAAACCAGATCCATGCTGGAAAATGCTGCTCGAGAGCTTTCCAGCTACTGGGAAAAACTCACCTATGACGGAAATGCAGTTATTCCTCTCCCAGTAGAGACTGACGGTGTCTACAATGACCATTGTAAAGTTGAGGATTTTGTAAACGCACCACTGAGAGATCTGGAAGGCAAGGAGTTGGAGCCCCTTCGAAAAGAGTTTCTCTTTTTCTGTCGCCATGTTGACCGACGAAAAAACTCAGTGTCATTCATGAAGTGTCAGCTGTTCAAAAAGATCCCTTGCACTATTTGCAACGAAAACCCGAATGTATCAATTGGTATTTTACTTCTATCACCGAAATGCACCGACATAGAAGGTTGCTTCATCCAAAAGTTGCCATTCAGAACTTGCCCCATCCAAAAAGTGGAAAGCAGGTCGATAGCCTTTTTGTGTGCAACTTTAAAGTAAATGGAAACAAATGTGGTCTGTCTTTCCCTACTTATCATCAGCTCAACAAGCACAAAGAAAAGTCTGGTCACAAGAGACAACGCGCCAAAGCTGCACAAGAGGAAATTCAAACAAAGGCAAAGAAGGCAAAGAAGATCGCAAGCGAAAAGTCGAAGATCAAAGATTTCTTTTCGAAGAAAATCGTTATCGTCGACACACCATCGGAGAAAGAAAATGTAAACGTCAACCAGCAGCCTGGACCAGCTGATCAACCGAGAGAACCCGTCAACAATTCCAATGAAAGACCGAAAAGAAAGAGGAAACAAACAGAAGAAGAGGGTGTTGAAGACGCCGACGAGCCTTGCGCAGCTCCGGAATGTGAGATCGACTGTATGCGCAAGGCAAATCGCGATATCAAGTTGATAGCTTGCGACAGCTGTGACGATTGGTGGCACACCTATTGTTTCAATGGTGTTAATAAAACTATCAAAAACTTTAATTGTCCTCCTTGTATGAGTGAGAATGATTTCCGTATCGAAAAATAGGCTATTTTTGTTTCATTTGTCATCTAATCTTGTTTGTACACTTATTGATATTTTTCTTAGCTTTTCCAAAAGGTTCAAAAAGTTTAATCGAAAACAATAATACATTAACGGTCTTTCCATTCAGCCCTTCATTGATTATTTCACATCGTTTATTAAAAGTAAGCCGGGAAAATCAGCGGAAATATCCCAGAAAAGTCATTGAAAAATTCCGATCCGGTGACTTTGTCTCTCATAATTTTACGGAACCAGGAAGCCATCTATACTTTTGTATTGTCTCGTTTGTTGATTATCATCCCCGATAGAATCACCAACATGTTTCGTCATTTTGGAAAAGTAAAGATGTCCAAAGTCTCCAGCTAAAATGAAACAAAAAATAGGTATTAAATTTAAATGTATACATATATACAAGAATGTCTACAAGCTTGAAAATCGATATTTTGTTGAATTTTCTTAGCGTCATAGGCTCTGACCCCCCCACCCCCTCGCGTCACAATGACGTTAGTTGGAGGAAAAATCGATATGTGAGTGACCCCTTACGCACTAGGGATTCAGGGATCGAATCGGGTCAAAGTCACCTTTAAAATTTTTTTCCAGGCTTTGATATTTCATGAATTTTTGGGTGTAGATTCCGAAAAAATAGGTGCGAAGTCGTGAAAAGTTGACGGAAGGGCGCTACGGGACCGTAAAGGACCCGAGCATATCGAAGGGGGGAAAGAATGCTAAATTTCATGACTCCACCGTCACCGGTCGCCGGGCTGTGGGCCGTGCAAGGTACGCTGCAGGACGTCCCCGTACGGACGATTGCCGGGCCGTACACGGTGTTTTTAGCTGGTTAAATTTTCCGTGAGGTATAATTAATCTAGTTCTATCTTAGTTATATCTAAGGAAATAATCTATATCTAAGGGAAACACTCAAACATAAAATCCCAAACAACACCCCGGGAAAAGTGTATTAGAATGATTTTACAAGCGAGTGCATTCCTTTATATACGAAAATTGCTAGTTGCTAGTTATGGGTGGTTATGGGTGATTATGGGTGGTTATGGATGATTATGGGTGATTATGGCTGTATCCGCGGGTTAGAAACACCGACGCGCAATAGCGCGTAGTCTTAATGAGTTGCCTGTGGATAGTACTTCAATTTTCAAAAGTAATATGCTTGACCGATATTGTGATAGACCAAGAGAAAGAATTGGGCTTAATAAACCGGCAGGTACAAAATGCATAAAACATAATGCATATTGCGTAATGCATAATTGTCATAATAATTGACAAATGTCAATTTTAGAGGCTATAATAAAGAGAATTTGAAAGATAATACTTTCAACAAAACAAATATACCATTTTCTGCCGCTTAATAAACCTATTGCCGAAAAGTGTTATGCAAATTCTGAGATTCTACAGTGTTGTAATTTATATTGTCTTTTTGTTTTGTGGGTTTTGTCTTGAGTGTTCCCATTTTGAGTAGTTGAAGGTTTTATACTTCTAGACTATATATATTCAAATTGTGAATTTTTTGTTTCTTTGTGTTTCCACTTTCCTTTTCCCCTCGTCCTGTCGCGGCACGCCGAACCGGGTTCTTGTCCGACTTCTGATTCTGTATTTTTCAATTTTTATATGATTTTTTCTATTTTTGCGTGAGAGGTTGTTTGCTACAAATGTTTTTTCACCTGTAGTGTAGTGTATGTGGGATTGTTATTACAGTGTTCTTATTGCCCTTTTGTACTGTATTTTGTTGTAGTGTCTGTTTTTTGTTTGTTATTTCTGTTATGTTTTCTGAAGGCGACTGAGCGTGGGCCCTTAAACATGTGGAAAGTCACCATGCCAGTCACAAATCTGGGACTTCGGGTTGTGTTTTGTGTTTGTATGTTTTTTGATGTATTTTATGTGTTTGCTTTTGTATTTGTCCCCATTTTATATGTATTTTGATGAACTTGTGTAAATAATTGTACGGAAGTGTTTTCTCTTTCATCACCGTATAAAGATGGTATAAATAAAATAACATATAAATGTTTTGTATATCCTATATACATTTAAAAATCTTTTTTTTTTTTTTTTTTAATAAAAGTTTACTGTTTTAAATTGGAAAAAAAAAATTTTTATATTCCGGCCGTGACAAAAAATTGGACTCAAAGACTGCAAGAAACCGCAATACGGCAATACCTCGATAGGGAATCACGATCAAAGGGAGTAGGGGCTAGGCGAGATTAGAGACTGGGGTTTCCTGTCATGGAATCCCCTGGACGTAAAAATAGGAAAATGAAAATTATAGAAAAGGGAATCTCCAAAAAGGTAAACAAATGGAAACTGGACTTGGTTGTGAAGGTAGTAAAAGGAGTGATGTATTTTCTTTTATGAATACACTAGGGAATAGTTACAAACATTTTAGCTAATTCTCTCTAACATTACTCCCGTATGAATGCTTTATGGCTAACAGATAATATATATTCTCCAAGGAACCTTAATAACTATATGATCTCACGATTTCTCAATACAGTAGTCCCATATGGATATAAGTTAGATTGATTTATAGATATATATATATATAATTCCCAGAGGTACCCTAACAGTAGGGAGGTCAGTCAAAATTTCAAACTCATCAAATCTCTTTGAAAATAGGCCTATCTGAAAGAGGGTAAAAAATGCGAAAAAATGAGGGGTCATAGACCTCTCAGAAAAAAGCGGTTCCGGAGATATGACGCTTTGAAGTTGGCAATGTTATGCCCTTTTTGGTACAATTTAGAAAAAAATCTATAACCTTTTTCAGGCAAAACCTCAAAATAGGAATGGCACCAAAATGATGAAAAAATTGCTGTTTCAAATGGATCTAACAGACAAAAATTATCATAACTTTTCGTCTAAGCTATCTTTTAACTTGAAATTTTCAGTAGCTCCTCGGTAATTTCATCTATTTTTATTTTACTGAAATTAATACTAATTCAAAGGAAGTTAAGGGTGCATAAATTAAAAAATAATTAGTTAAATTATGCAAAAAAGTAGCGCTTAAAATCAGAAAATGATTAGAACTTGTGTTCTGGTGTGTGTATCTCACTAAAATTTTCAGAGGTGTTCCTCAGTATTAAAAGACATCTTACAAAAACATTTTGGTATACAAATTCATCTTTAATTTATGCAAAATAACATTCTGAGAGATAATTTATGCGAAAAGAAGGAAAATTGCTGTAACTGCTGTCCTGGTGACCGTTTTACGCCAAAATTTCAGAAATGCTTCTCAGTATGAAAAGACACCGTACAAAAACATTTTGATATACAAATTCATCTTTAATTTATGCAAAATAACATTCAGTGGGATAATTTATGCAAAAAGAAGGAAAATTGCTGTAACTGCTGCCCTGGTGACCGTTTTACGCCCAAAATTTCAGAAATGCTTCTCAGTATTAAAAGACATCTTACAAAAACATTTTGGTATACAAATTCATCTTTAATTTATGCAAAATAACATTCTGAGAGATAATTTATGCGAAAAGAAGGAAAATTGCTGTAACTGCTGTCCTGGTGACCGTTTTACGCCCAAAATTTCAGAAATGCTTCTCAGTATGAAAAGACACCTTACAAAAACATTTTGATATACAAATTCATCTTTAATTTATGCAAAATGACATCCTGTGAGATAATTAACAAATATAATGATGAGCTGTAATGTATCGATTCAATATAAAATCGAGTTCAAAATTTAGAAGAAGTTGTTGATTGTTAGGAGGAGAAGGTGTGCCATTTGCACTGGGCTTGGAGGAGGTGGTGGTTGATACTGGTAAGGGTGGAACCCCCCTCTTCCACGCTGATGTCCACCGCGTCCTCGCCCATTGTTGCCGCCTCGACCGTTTCCGCCTCGAACGTTTCCGCCTCGACCGTTTCCGCCTCGACCGTTTCCGCCTCGACCGTTTCCGCCTCGACCGTTTCCGCCTCGACCGTTGCCACCTCTTCCATACTGAACTTGATTAACTCCTGCAGCTACTACTGGAAGTTGGTTAACTTGATTAAATACTGCTGGAACTTGGTTGACTTGGTTAACTACTGCTGGGACTTCATTTATACCTTCTTCTGCTGGAACTTCATTTATACCTTCTTCTGCTGGAACTTCATTTATACCTTCTTCAGCTGGAACTTGGTTACCTTCTTGGTTATTATTAGCTTCTAATGCTGGTACCTGGTTATTTGCTTCTACAACTGGAACTTGGTAATTAGCTTCTAATTCTGGTACCTGGTTATTAGCTACTGGTTCATTTTGCATCCAAGGACTGTGTAAGATCATCATCGTCAGATGGTTGCTCGGTATCCTGGACCATAACAACGATATGCTCCGCTGTAACCCCACCATCCTCGTCATCATTTAAGCCCTGATAAAAGATAAAATTTACATTCAAGCTATTGTGAAGAATATGTTTAACAAAGAATATTGTAGCCCTGAAGTACAACTGTCAATCATTTTTGAGAAACTGATTTGATAATTTATGTCATGTGACCTGTCAAACAATGTAGAACAATAGAATACACATAGGTTAATAATCCATTCTCACCTTAACCAAAGCAAATTAAAATAAACTCTTACATAAGCAATTGTTGATGCCGGTGAAGGTGGGGAGGGAGCATTGATGTCATCAATGAATTGATTCATTTCTAATTTCTTATAGTTTTGCTAGAAAAGAAAAATTGAAAAATGCAAGAAAGAAGAATTTCAATTCTCTAATGAGAATTGTCAACAAGACGCAAATCTTTTGCTTCATGTTGATTTGACGATATTGATCAGTGACAGGATTGATACAAGCAAGCTTTTGTTATTATTAAAACGTGCCTGCTGAAAGAATTGAACTTTCACATTGACGGTTTTCACGACAATGGTCAACCAGACCCAGGCAAAAGTATGATGTATGCGTGGTTCAACAATCCCCAATGGTCTCGGCATGAATTCCTTACATACCCTAAAATAAAGAACGTCATGAATTCTTTAAAGCATAATAAATTTCTGATTTTCGGAAATAATGGTTGTAACTATACCATGGCTTACAATTGGATAGTTAAGTTGCAAGTTTGAGGAACTGCCCCACCTCGCAGCCCTCTAGTCCATCACTCCTTTTTTAAATTGATGGTCCTGTATTACTTAACACTGTGGATTAAGGACAAAATATAGATGATTTATGAAAGCTTGTTAGCTTGTGTTGTATTCAAAATAATGTAAATTGTCAAAAAAAATTCCTAAAGTTTAATGTAAGTCTTTTTGTCTCCTTTGAACAGTTCATTTTCTTTTACCAGGACAAGATTGATATATTCTCAGTTTTTGCCTTAATTTTCCTCTAGTGGCCCACTACCTTTATTTAGATGACTTTGCTTTGCAAAATATTGCCTTCTCTCAAAGAGTGGGTTTTTAAGTGAATTTATAGACAAATTTCATGGTTGAATATGACTCAAATCCTTTGATATTCTTTGAAAGTTCAAGGAGTAAATTTGATGTAAAAACAGTCAGTCAGCAATTTCATTATTTAGTCCTACAACACATAAAAACCTCATACAGCCATTCAAGTATAATTCTATTAAAGGCTCCAGGAAATATTTTTTCTCAACAATATCATTTTCACTTTCCTGTAATTCGTAATAAACATAAAAATCAGGATTATTTTTGTCTTACCTCAAATTATAGAGCAATTCATTTTTATAATCCTATCACACATTCTAAAAATCTTACTTGTCCATTTAAATACAATTCCACTAAAGGTTCTAGAAAGTATTCTTTCTCCACAATTTCATCTTCACTATCCTCATCCAACTCATAGTAAACATAAAAATCAGGATTGTCTTTATTGACACTCTTCACATCAATATCTGCAACTTTTCCCTCCCACCACTTATCAATCTCCCCTTCGTCAGAGTAGAGAACTTCTAATTTCGAATCAATGAAATCTGAAGAAGTTATGCCTACAAGAGTCAAGTCACCGCTCAAAAAATCTTCATACAAATTTGCAGTGCATGTATCATTACCTTCTGAATCAGAATCATGATATTGAATGAGAAATTTAGGGTTTTTTATTGCTCGTCCTACTTGTCTGATAATTACCCCCTTATGCCACCCAACCTCATCATCCCTTTCAGTTCTATGACTAACAATTTTTCCAATCAAATCAAAGGGGGAAGAAATTATTGGTGACTGTTCTGAATTAATAGCAACTTTCTGTTTTTTGGATACGTTCTTTTGACGATTTGCAGCAGATCTTTTTTTAGGCCTTGGTTGATTTTTGGCATCTTTATTTTTCTTTTCCCTCTGTTCTGTACTTTTCTTTTTCACGGCGATCTGAGTTTGAATCTTTGATCCGCGCGGCAAGCAAAGTAAGACTGTATCGGTGCCGGTAAAACCTGCTTTATCGGAAAATTTGCAATCTCAGCAAAATTACAGTTTGTAGCTGGTTCCTAAAGAATTTTGCGGCTCAGTCGGACTCAGCCGAGGCAAACCTTTATACTCTCTAACCAGTTCCTTGCTTTCCGTATTATATTATTATAACAAGTCTTCGGCCGTTCCTCGTTATGCGATGTTACGATGCGTAGTTAGCAAATAGTACAGAATGCGGTTTTCAGATCATTTACATGTTGAATCGGACTGTGCCGTTGGTATTTACAAGTGTTTTTTGGTTTTTGATCGATTGTTTTGAATTTTAATTCTTATACAGCCATGGATTTCAAGCAAATTTTTCTTGATTCGTGCAAAGATTTTAAATTGACTGTCACCTCAAAGCTTAAAGAGTGAATAAACTTCGTGTTCAAGCTTAGATGTGTTAAAAACTTTAAAAAGCCAGTCAATTCATGAACAAGTTTTTAAGGTTGTTTCAAAGAAGGTGAGCTCAGCTACATTTGAGGACTATATTGGAAAGTTTTTGCAGGAATCAATCATGAGGTTTAACGAGCATAAGGATCTTTCTCTTGTGTGTCCTCTCATGTATCTCACCCTCCCCCACGATAATGATTTGGAACGTGGCGATCTGGTCATCCCGGTCTGCAAGCTTCCCCCTTTAACTGAATCTACTGCGGATCAAAGTCTGAGAATATTGTTCCTAGTGACAGTGATGATCTGGAGGAAGCAAGCGTTCCACTGGATGAACTATTCCACTTTAATCCAAAAGTCCTACCTGAGCAACGGCTGGTTGGCTTTGAAATTTCAACGCGCAACGAGCAAAACTTTCTCAGCGTGAAGATTGATCATAGTCTGAATGTTGATGACTATATTGTTGTCCGAGGTAAACATTATAAAATCACAGACATTCACCCTGACAATTGTTTTACAAAAGTTGAAGGCTCAAGGAACATGATCTACGTTGATCGTAATTTTGAAAATAATGTGAACAATCAGCCGTTGCGGTTTAAGAGAATGATTTACATCCATGGGAAGTTGTTAAATATTCCAGTTAGCAAGTTAAAAGTTTTTCGTGGTTTTTCTGTTAACTTTACACATAATAGAAATGACACCAACCATGGAGAGATGTGTATTAAGTTCTCTTGTGTTGTTTTCAACTCAGGTGGTTTTTTTACTAGAAATTTAGCTATTACAGAGGCAGATATATAGATTATGTTTATAATTAGAGCATGAGCAATTTATAGGCTATTTTGAGATTTTTATTTGACAGTTTAACTACCAATATCTTCATTTTTTAATACCCAAGGTTGCAAACTAGAAAATATAGACAAAAAGTGTTAAGCAGCGGTAGTTGTGGAATATATATTTTTTTCAGTTCTTCTTGTTCACTTCTTAACCAGTTGGGAAAATTTCAGATAATCATTGATTAAGTTTTTTAAAAAATATGGACCTTTTGCTTGTTAGGTTGTATTTTCTTATTATTGTTTTATTATTGCCCTTTAAAACTATTCAACATGAAATCACGCCTGGCAAAAAGGTCTACAGAAACAATGATGGCAAAATCATTTTTTCCCAACTTGGGCTTTTTCATTTATATATAATTTAAGGCTTGAACATAGGTTATTGTTTACTAGATTATTGAATTTTTTAATGGTATCAAATAAAATAGGCAGTAATCACAAATCAGCCAAATTTTCTCACCGGTTGTATGTTCGACTCAAGCAAAATTGACGCAAATCTCCATTTCGCGTCAATTTTGCATTGCGTCTAACATACAACCGGTGAAAAAAATTGGCCGTTTGTGATTACCGCGTTAGTATATATTGTGGTATAGCAATGAAATACAGTGTGTTTTTGATGACAAAAGGATTCTAAGATATTAAACTACTGATATCATCATTATTATCATGTTCTAATAGGCTGATCTGATCTGATCTGATCTGATCAACAACACAAATAGGATTTTTAATTTAACAAGAGTCGTTGCAATAAACAGACTGTACCCTTATACACGTTTTTTTTTTTTATAAGAACGTCAAAAATTTTCGAAGCCTTCGGATGTTCTTAGTTTTTTGGATTTGAAGCCTAAAAATGTTCTTAAAATGTTCTTATTTTCAGCATTTTTTGAGCATTTTGATGTAATTTCTTAAGAAAATACATGTTTTAAGTCTCCAAAGCCTTAGAATGTTCTTAAATTTTTGGGCCTCGAAGCCTCTTATATAGTTTGTTCTTGTAAAAAAAAAACGTGTACACCACCTACCGCAAAAAAAAATTTAAAAATGTTTTTTCTTCACCGAAACTAAGCTCTTCAAAGTTGAAATACTCTTCTTCGCAAAAGTCTTTATTTTCTTCTTCATCAAATTCTATCATTGCAATTCTTAAATTTTCAGACTCAAGGATAATTGGTAATAACGTGCCACAGTTTTGTGGGCTACATCAAGTAGAAATTCATATTTTGTTCGTGGCAAATATTAAAATTCTTTTCTTCTAGGAGACCAAATGTTAACCTTTTAATTTTCTATACAAATGATGTGTTCTGATTTCTAGGAAACCTTTATCGCCCTATTTGCCTGACTACTTTATGGATTGATGTGTTCTGAAATCTAAGAAAAACAGTTTGCCAAGATAAACTTGTAATATAGTATATTTGTTTTTCTCCACGAAAGATGTGCTCTGAAAATTTCTAGGGTTGCTAAGCAACAAGATTACATCAATTATCCCTTGATTATACCCCTGTCTCCTTAAATGATGTGTTCTGAAGCTTTCTAAGGTTACTAGGCAACAAGAACACCTTAGATGCCCTTGATTATACCTCTGTCTCGTCAGAACACATCATTATTACTAGCTGATTAATTTCGAAGATCTGATCAGAACAGATCAAATTTCTAGCTAAAATATGCTCTCAGAACACATAGCCAACACAACTATGACATGTTATATTCTGTTGGGGCTATTATTTCTGAATCTGAAAATTCAAAAGTCAAGGTGAAAAAGGTTAATGAAGAATAAAATGAAAACTTTTACAAAGAAGAGTATTGCAACTTTGAAGACCCTATTGTCAGCATATTTTTTTAGCACTTTTTGTAATAGAGGGTTATATAACATTTTACTAACGTCGTTTTAAAGTTTATAACGTCTTTTTTGTGATTAAATTTGTATAAAACCTAATTTTTTGACTATGGTCAGAGCCCTTAAAAGCAGTCGCTTTATTTCTTCTGCTTTACCTGAGAAACATCAATAGATATCAATTGAAAATTGGAAACACTTACCATTAGTTACTTATCATTAGTACTACGAAACGAATTTAGACACATTAATAAGAGTTATTAATGCAAATGAAATGATTGGTACCCGTTGTAGTCGGTGTGGTCGTGGTTGTTGTGGTTGTTGTTGTTGTTGTCATAAGCCCAACAGTTGTCAATTGCCCATTATAGCTTGTTTGAGTTATATTACCGTTTAATGTTTTCAGGTAGACATTTGTCTGATAGCTTACACCATCCATTGATGCATTTGTAGTGTAATAACAATTTTGAAAAGTTTGGTTGCCAACGGGAACAATAATGTTTCTCGGGGTGCTGTTTTTCTGTGCAAAAGACAGAAACAAATCCACCTCACATAATCCATGGTCATCAGCATTCCATGTCAAAATTGGACATGGGTCGTCTCGAATGAATACTACATTCGAAATGTCGTCTGCACCGAAAAAAACATATATATAATAAACTTCACTGATAGATAATAAATAGGACATTTGAAATATCGACTTTAAAAGTTGTTTAAAAATGATATACACGTTTTTTTTTATAAGAACGTCAAAAATTTTCGAAGCCTTCGGATGTCCTTAGTTTTTTGGATTTGAAGCCTAAAAATGTTCTTAAAATGTTCTTATTTTCAGCATTGTTTGAGCATTTTGATGTAATTTCTTAAGAAATTGCATGTTTTTAAGTCTCCAAAGCCTTAGTATGTTCTTAGAATGTTCTTAAATTTTTGGGCCTCGAGCCTTATGTTCTTATATAGTTTGTTCTTATAAAAAAAAAACGTGTAATCATAAAGGTTGGTGAGTCCAGTCAGAACACAGATTTGATCTGCAGCGTCATGCTTTACCTTTTCTCAATAGTGTAATAGTAAACTTTAATTGATTTTTTTCCTTTTTAGATGAAACTATAAACATATTGCCACGTTAGCTTAAGTAAAGCGCCTAAGGGAGATCCGGGTTCAATCCCTGGGCGTGGCAGGTTTTCAACTATCAGACGACTATCTGAAGATGGCTCAACCAATATCAAAAGTGTAAGGAATTTTCTTATCAAGTCTTTGAAGTACATTAAGACACCTGTATAAATAGAGTATTTTTCCTTTTTAAATGAAAGAATAAACAATTGCCACGTTAGCTTAAGTAAAGCGCCTAAGGGAGATCCGGGTTCAATCCCTGGGCAAGGCAGGTTTTCAACTATCAGACGACTACCTGAAGATGGCTCAACCAATATCAAAAGTGTAAGGAATTTTCTTATCAATTCTTTGAAGTACATTAAGACACCTGTATAAATAGAGTATTTTTCCTTTTTAAATGAAAGAATAAACAATAGCCACGTTAGCTTAAGTAAAGCGCCTAAGGGAGATCCGGGTTCAATCCCTGGGCGTGGCAGGTTAATACACCATCACACAACTACCAGATGGTTTTTTTTAAGAGATAAATTTCTATCCATTTGTCATTCTCGAAATCTTAATGATTTTTGGAGTGGCTTAAGGAGTTAGAAATTATTTACAATGTGAATTTTCCTTGCCTAAATGCTTGGAAATACAGAAAATTTTTGGAACACGTAAGATATTTCTCCTATTGTACTCACTACTTATCAATTACAAATATTAAGAAAAATTTATGAGCAACTTTCTGTTTCAAATACCTCAAGCAAATTATAAAAATTTATGCGAGGTACAAGATAATAGAAAGTTTCTTTTTGATTTGAAGAAATAAATTACCAATAAAAAAATAAAATTCCTAAATTTAATTTTAATTGAAATTACTACTTGGGTTTCAAATTTGATATTATGAAATATGAAATGAAAATTAATTTTCTTTTTAAATTTTAAGTTCTAATAAAAGTATTTTTACTTTACTTTCTGTTTCTAATACCCCAAACAAATTGTTAAAATTTGTGCGAGGTACAAGATAATAGAAATTTTCTCTTTGATTTTAAATAAATTATCAATAAAAGATAAAATTCCTAGAATTATACGCTTATCTAACAAGTGATATATTTGAAACAATAAAATCAATAATTAAGTTATAGTGTTCATCTAACGTTACTCAAATAAAATAATAAATAATAAAACATGAATTGATTAAATTATAACGTTCATCTAACGTTACTCAAATAAATGAATAAATCTTGAATAAATCTTGAATAAATTAAATTATAACGTTCATCTAACGTTACTCAAATAAATGAATAAATCTTGAATAAATTAAATTATAACGTTCATCTAACGTTACTCGAATAAATCTTGAATAAATTAAATTATAACGCTCATCTAACGTTACTTCAAATAATTTAATGAATAGGATTTCATACCTGAAAATGGCAAATGAAAGAGAATGAATCTGGGCCTTAATATTAATGCACATACAAAAACATTTTAGAAAAACCTTTAAAAATATTGTAAAAGAGAATAGTAAATAATTAATAAAAATAAAATCAATAATATGGATACGTACAAAAGCTAATCATCAGATTCACTGTCAGACTCATCAAACTCCACAAGTTGTGGCTGACTTGGGTGACCTCTGCAATTTTTATTCTTTTTGTTATGTCCTACTTCATGGCAAACTGAACAAACTACATTATGTTCCTTGGACTTAAATACACTTTCTGGATAATGAAATTGTTTCAATCCAATAATTCTTGCAACATTCTGAAACCGATCACTGTCAAAGTTAGTACCATTCATCTCCAAAGTCTTAATGCGCTTGTTCAGATGCTCTCCAGCATTACAGTTGAAATAACCATACGCAAACCAAATTTTTGCCGAGAAACTCATAACAATGGGAATGTGTTCCCGCAAGATATGGAGATATGGTTTTCTACCAGTTAATTTGCCGAGACAATAGCGCTTAAATGTTTTAAAGAATAATTCAGCTCTCTCCTTAAAACTATCAATACGCTCAATATCAACGGTTGTTGTTCTGATATCTTGAGCCAAATCGCGAAATAGACGATATAGTGAAATAATCTGCCTGAATTTACCAAAACTTTTACTGTTAACCTCCTCTCCTTCTTTCAAAAATGTGTAAATAAACTTTTCAATGTTGACCTCAAACTGCTTACAGTCCTGACCAATCATTTTCAGTGTTGAGCTACCATCATAATACTTTTTCTTGCTGAAATAATAATAAAAACACTAATAATAACATCAATAATTAATTTTAAGACATTCAAAACCTAAATAAAATTGAATAAGCTAAAGACTGTAACAAAAAATGACTGAGTTTGATTATCTGGGATTTCAAATAGGAAAAAAATCTGTCAAACCTTTTATGATAGCATTCAATTTGAAAAGCCAAATAATCGCAATCAATGCCACGCAACGCACAAGGAATCAAATCTTCTTGCTTCCTATCTACAACAACATCAAACATGAATTTCCACATATAACGATGATGAGCAAGGATCAAATGAAGACCACAAGGAACAATCATCATCAAATCAGCAGCATCAAATAGAAGTGGAGCCTATGATAAATTTTCAGAAAAAAAAATTAGCTTAAAGGAACTGATAGCTGAACTTTTGCCGGCAATGAAGAAAAATATCCATCGCTATGCCGACAACAAAGAAAAATAGCAGCCAATTTGCCAGCAACAAAGAAAATTTATTTACAGTTTTTGCCGGCACTTTTTCCACCCTTTGCTGGTTACTATCATTATATTGCCGGCTACGCAAAACAGATGACTGGCAATCTGTCAGTAAAAACAAAGCCGACTAGTCGCCGGCTAGAATTCCATGTCCTTTGAATCACTGGTATGGTCACAAGGATGTTATAAGTTATTTTCTTGAGTCTTACTAAAATAAAAGATTTAAAGTTGCTTACATACTGCCCAAAATGAGCTTGTTGAAATTCTGTGAATTCCTTTGTATCGTGTTTTGGGTCTTTGCCTAGAACCTCTAGAGCTTCTTTTCCGAAACAACACATCTCCTCGATCGACTGTTTTGATGCTGTTGTCACTGTGTCTTCATCCCACTTGGATATCACTTTTTTGCAAAATAAACAACCAAACATGCTAGTACATGAACATTTACCAAGAACTTCTTTCACAAAGCTGAGATCAGCACAAAGTATAGGAATCACATTAAAATTCTCAGTTATTCCATTTAAATCAACTTCAAAACCTTCTAGGAGGAGAGACTTCACCTCAGTATAGTGCTCAGCAGTATGAATTTCAACATTGATCCTTGACTCTGCACCTCTCCACAAAGATGATAACATTTGAGCATATGGAGAGTGTAATGTGTCCTTATTGTTTAGAATAGAGAAAGAAATTTGTTCTGTTGGACATTTGCTTGCTGCACGAAAATTATCCCCTGTCAAACGCAAAAACAATGTCCTGTGATCTGCACGTAAATGTCCATATCGGGATGAATTTAGATCTTTAAGGTCTGCAAAAAATGTGTTTTGTTCATTTGGCGCTAAAAAGTTTAGTTGTTTGTACCAGAAATCATTTGAAAGATACAATTTTAAGCTCACCTTTACTGTCCCACCAACAGAAAAGCAAACATCATCAGGGCATTTACAAAAAGATCTACGTAAATTTCCAACATTGAGACTTTTTAAGTAGCTTGTAACATTATCGTACGAGGCCAGCTCAACTTGTTCGTTACTAAGTACTTTCTTCAGATTTTTATACCCCCGTTGAGTCAAGTCGGTTTGTGAAATGAGAAGAGATGCGCTTTCCCTGATTGGAATTACTTTTCGAGGAGGGTTTTTCATAACGTTCTTGCAAATACTTCTCTTAAAATTGTCATCATCAATGATACTTTCCTGAATTATTTCAGGATGTTTCTTGAGCAAATATACGACATAGCCTGAATTTGAAAGAAAAAATATTTCTTAGAAGTTTATGTTATATAGTTTAGAAGTTACACAAAATCAGCTAGAATTGATAGAAAGGGCGAAATTGTTTTTCTTTGCTTAGTACTTAGAGGGGTATAATCATTCTGCCATTTTCCAAAGCTTATTTTTCAACTACCTGAAGTCCTGGCCTTTTTCCTAGAAATGTGGCAAAGGGATTTTAGTGCGGAAACGGGAAACTTATACAAAACAACGGTAAAGGTTAAGAGTTACTGTTTAAAAATAGACCTTTTGCAATGACGTAATGTTGAATATAATTAAATAATTTCACTAACGTAAAAATTAAAAGAATTCAGTATAGACATTTACGCTTTTGTGTATATTGTTATGATTTTTCAATTATTTAACATGACATTGTATTCTATAACATTAAGGTCTATTACTCGTGGCAGAATCAGACAAAAAGATAAACACTGGAGGAGGATAAATTGATAAAAACTTACTTTTGAGGTCACCTCAAAAGGGTACTAGCATAATCAACAATTTCATCTATCTTCTCATTTCTTTTATCCATGGACCTTTTACTCTTCAATTCACTTGTGGGCCCAGCATTTCTATACCTAATGTTTTGAATTTCTTTGAGGGGAACTTCATCGACTTGTACTTTTACCTTCTCCAAAACTTTCAAAATATCAGCTCTGTAGAGACCAAAAAATTCAAAACCAGACCAGTTCTTTTTGGAAACAGCATTGATATGGGTCAACATCCGAGATACAGAGACAGAAATACTTTCAGATTCAACCCGATGATCATTTGTCTCCGTAATAAAACAAGGAGTTGGCCCAGAAGCAATGATTTTACAATAAATCAATACAGTTTCTCCATTTCGAACCTTGACACCACGACTTGAGGTAAAGCCGTTTTGTAGATAGAATGTGATACCTTTGTAGGTTTTCTCATACAATCTTGCAAATTCGCCTGTGACGCGTTTCCCAAAACAACTTACACCAATCCACGTACAGCATTCTTGGAAATCAAGATTAGAATTCAATGTTTCATTTTTACCCATCTGTGGGGTACTGATAATTTTACCAGATAAGTTGTTGGTCGAAGATGATGAAGATTCACTTGCTGAGGATGAACAAAGTAAATCTTGCACCTCCTTACGATCCAAACCAAAAAATTTAGCACCAGGCCACCTTTTAGTGGTCTTAACCTTTAATACATTTAAAATGGCATTTGAAGCAGTAGTTATTTTTAATGAGGTTACATTTCTACCCAAAATAACATTCTCGGGCTCCTCCACAATACTGATGATTCCTTTATCAACATTAACTTTCTGAGATGCTACATTGAAAATAGGTAGTCCAAGAAAACTTTTACTTATAGAACAAATAACTTTGTAATAGCTGTCCTCTCCTTTTACTAATCTTGTGGATTTGTATCCGTCTGTAAAAATACCATTTTTGAACTGCCATCCTTCACCTTGAACTTTTCTGCCTTTAGCAACACAAGCAAGCAAAAATACTTTTAATTTTTCATTGACTAGAAACTTTTCCATTTCTCTAAGAAGCATTAGAGCAAATTTAAATAATGAACTATGAAAATCCAGAAAACAACTTCTTCCACCATTTCCACCATTTTCATCTAAGGGACCAAAACAATCCTTGCTTCCCTTCCGCCGCTTAAAATAAATCCTGCGAAAATCTACCATCTTGAATATTTTATCGGCAGATCAAAACAGATAAGAGATCCCTCGATCCCTTCCTCATCCCGGGTGAGATCCCTCTAAAAAAAGTTTGAATTGTCGAGCCTATAGGGCTTTAATTAGTGGTCTTTCTTGCATATTTAACAGATTTATTAGCATAAATTCAAAAATGACATAAATTAGAGTGCTTCCGTGTATTTTTCTCTCAAAAAATAACAAATACCGGTACTTTGGAGTTAGCCTCTCCAAATCGAAATACGGAACTTAAGTTATCCCCGCAAACCCCAAAGATCGCCGTGTTTTTTCCCACCAGAAAGTATGCCTTCTTTTTGTTTTTTCACCATCTCTTGAGACAAAATCACTGGCTCAGAAAAGTTCAAATGAGAGGATGTTGTTTCAACAGTGTTTTGGACTTCCTTCTCTTCAATAATTGTCAGCAAATTGTTTGTCAGTTCTTCTATGCTCTTATTTTTCCCTTGTGAAGTAAGGAAGAAAAGTGACCTATCACATTTCATTTGCAAAACCTTATTCCTGAAATCTAATTGCATTTTCAAAGCCTCTCTTTTGCTTTTAACAGTTCCAAATTTGCTCAGTTCTTGCTCAACTTGGTTTTTATCGACCCACAATCCATTATATTTCTCTTGAATTTGAACAGTCAATTGTTCTTTTAATGCAGCTTGGTTTTGTGCTTTTCGCTCTTTTTCAGCTGCTTCTTGCCTAGTTTTCTCTACTTTTTCATTATGAATTTGTTGTTTTCGGTCAAAGTAATCTTTTTTCTGAGTTTTAACACTTTTCCGAGCCCTTTCCATTACCACTTCTAAATCAGATTTGGACAGACTGTCTCTCCATTCTTTGGTTTTATTCAATTTGAACATGATGATGCCCTCATAAACAATTTCAAGCGCTTTTGGCTTGGAGCGTTTTAAATAATCAAGCATTCCAAATGTTCTTTCATTCAGCGCATTGGTTGTTGGCACTGCCTTAGCGTCAGCGCAAATTTGGTCTGAAGGATTATCATATTTTCCACCAGCTAAGTGGTCATCTAACATTCGCTTGGATACAACCACAAAGCTGGCAAATATCATTTCCAGCAAAGGCTTAGTCATGGCTTCATCATGTTCAAATGGAGATGTTAAAGATTCAAAAATCGCATCTTTGTTTATGTGATTTGGAAAAAGACAATCAGAACCAAAAAGAAATTCAGATGAATCGACACTCCACTCTTCAAATTTCTTTAACATTGTCTGATAATGTTCTGACATGTTTAAGGCTGTTTTTGATTCCACCATTTGCCTCCAAAATGGACCTGTCACTTTTTTGTGTAACAAACCCAGAGCTTTACACCCAACTTTGTAGGCAAGTACTTTTAGGTCATGATAGACTGCAGTCAAAAGTTTATTTTGATCATAGAAATCAGCAAAAAAAGTTTCTAGAAGGGAATGTAAGTGAAATACCCCAGCACCATTAAGAAAAAGTATGTTGAATCTGTTGCCCAAGAAAGGGTACAGTGGAATCTCAGAAATGTTGTGTTCACTGAGCAAAAAGGTGCTAAACTGAACCATGCGACCGCTTTTGTCGCACCCCCGACTTTGGACAGATTTACACACAGTCCTTATAGTACGAGTGCAACCTGATTCACCATTAGAATATCCACCATGAGCAAGCGAGCCTACCTTTTGATCTTTTTCGTACAGGAGACCCTCCCATATTTTAAGTGTGGCCTCTGCTTGGTCAGCTAGGCCGACCAAATAATGGAGTCCACAAAAAAACTCATTCACATTTTTTAATTTCTTTTTTTCGTCATCTGGCATAGTGTCCCATCCCTCTATAATTTGCGGCAGGACACTACCCCTGTACTCCTTAAAAACTTGATTGAACTTTTTTTGAGCACTGCAGCGGTCACTCATGAGATTTTTAATTGAGCCAAAAACCTTACTGCTGAAAGACTTATCCGAAGATTTTTTAAAAATATCATCAACAATCATTTGCAAAACTTTTAGCTGCATTTCAGCGTCACCAGAACTGGTCTGGCGAAGCCCAGCATTGAGAGTCTTACCAGATTTAGTTGTAATGTCATATGTTAAATATGAATGGCCTTTTTCGGTAGTACCGTCCGAATGAAGAGTGTTGAGATCAGAAAAATTTGTTGCATTTTCATTTGGATTTTCCTTTTCAGAAATTGTTTCCCCAGACAACTCGTACATTAAATGTTGTCTTGCAAGACATCTTGCCTCAAGGAGCATTCCCTTAGCGAAAGTTGGACCAGGTAGGACAGGTACATTGCGCTTAGCAATATTTTTAAGCACTGTTCTGATGACCTCCTTTACTTTGGATGTACCCACACCCATACAAAGGAGATCTTCGTAAACAGCCCGAATGTCTGCATTGTAACGACCCTTATGAAAAACTTTAACCTCATTATTTTCTAATAAATCCTGTAATTCTTCTTCAACAGTCGACTTTTCATTTTCAAGATACTCGACATGTTGTTTCAAAATTTTAATCTCAGCTTTAAGATTTTTAGTGTGGGATTGAAACCCTTCACCATCTGTTTCGCTAATTTTTTTTCTCGAAAAGTTTATGTTTTTTCTTCCATTCATAACCCCGCCTTCTATACTTGGTTGATTTTGCTAAGGCTTTTGAGAGTTTTTTATTCATTTTCTCAACATATTTTTCATTGTCAAAAATGGTTTCTGCTAAGGAGGCTTCAAGAGCTTCAATTTTTTCATTTTTCTGATCTACCTCTGCTTTCAAAGATTTATTTTCAATCTTTTTTCGTTTCACACGTTTGTTAACATTGCGTGTTGACAAGCGTGACAACTTGGTTAAAGCTTCGCTTAGTTCTAAATTAGTTCTAGCATTTTCTTTTCGAAGACATTTGAGTTCATCCAAGTTCTTTATTTTTTCAGAACTCTCTTCGCTTAGGGACTCGGATAAAATAAAAACTTTAGATTCTACTTCGTCTATCTTTTCTAATAAGGAAGTAATTGTTTTATCAAACTCTTCAGGACTTACAATTTCACTGCAATTTGGCTTGTTGCTAGAAACATTTGAGGTCTTCTTGGTCGAAGGAAGTGGAAAACAAAATGGCTATTTTAAAAAGGTCTTCAAATTTTCATTTCGCAAGGATTTTTTTTTCTCACTTAAACTTTTAACGAATTTGCGAAACTTGTCAAATGAATGGGCAGATTCAGGAAACAATGGAATAAAGCATTAATGAAATCTTTCCCAATCAAAATTTTTAAGCCAATAGGACTTTAACTCCAAGACCATTCCATTTGTTAAAACTACTTCACCACTGTTGTTGTTATCTTTCAATTCCGTTAATACGTTTTTTAAACAGTTAACATCATTCACATCAAGTTTTTTTGAGGTGAACCCAATGGAATCACATAGAGGACCAATTTGTAATGATGAACCCTCCCCATTATAGAGATCCACAACTCTATTGTCAAGGCAGTCTTTATTTTTGGAAATAAAATTCCTTATTTTTCTTTGAAAATTTGAAGTATTCTTGATAATTGCAGAGACATTACACAACAAACTCAAAATTGGGAGAAAAAATGAACGATTGACATAAAATTTTTGGATATAATTCTTCGATTTGAAATTGCAGAAAGACGGTGTTGTTTCATGAAGGCAGCCATGAAGCAAAAGAAAGCCAAAAGCCTTCCCCATTGTTTACAAAAAACCGCAAGTTTCGAGACCGAATCCACTGGGAATCCAAACAATAGTGAAGGTCATTGTTTGGAAAACCGGGTGCCGGTTTTTTTTTGTCAACAAAGATTGCAGCCGCCCGACTTAAAAACAACATAGCGAGGGAACGAAAGCAGCTAAAGACTTCTGGTTTTTTGCATTAGAACGAGAAGTAAATTCTCTTGGGTTTGAAAAAAAGGTAAGTAGATATCTTTTTTCATCGTTGCTATATTGCCTTCTGAACTTTTTTTTA
The DNA here is from genome assembly GCF_902728285.1 of Clytia hemisphaerica. NCBI lineage: Eukaryota > Metazoa > Cnidaria > Hydrozoa > Leptothecata > Clytiidae > Clytia > Clytia hemisphaerica. The sequence goes on along the minus strand of NW_027104101.1, from coordinate 2,262,498 downwards.
TCTCTTTTTTCTCCCCCGCGGGTTTTGTCGCGATAAAATTCCGCGACTTCCGTCATCCCTACTAACAGCTATTTTTCATCGTATCAAATCAGTGAACCGTATCCTCATATAAGATAAATGACCAACAAAAAATTAGATTATCAGTGCGTGTATTAGTTCACTGACACACGAGATGGGAAGACACACATCAAGTTCATCTGAGTCGAGCAGCTCGAGCAGTGGAGAAGAAAAGCGATCCTGGAGAAGAAAACGTAAAGCAACAAACGATAACGATGATCACCAACAAGCTAAGTCAATCATTTCTTATTTAGATGACAAACTTGAGGATATTAAAAACGACTTAAGCAAGGCCAAAAAACCAAGGACACAGATACAAAACATTCCTTCCTTTAAATCAGAAGGAAATAAGAATCAATTCATGTTTGCATTAGGAATTGAAAACAACGCGAAAGAAGCCATCCAGGCCACAAAGGACAATAAACCCTCGAGAGCAACAAAGTATCTAGAAACAATCCTAGAAAACACGAAGAAGCGAAAAAAAAGCTCATACTGATGGCTGACACTTCGAATCTAGGCTGGTCAACGGCAAATGAATACTCAAAACTCCAAGAATGTGCAGAGGATGCAAACGACCTCCGCAACATAACTGCGGCAGAGGAAAGAGCGGCTCGCAAAACAGCCGACAGCAAGTTCAAAAGAAGACCAAACCCTCCACCAAATAGCTTTCCAAACCGACAACAAATCGATAACTCATCGTTTAACTATCCAGCTTTCCCTAGCTTCAGACCTATCCAACAGAACCGTCAAGTAAATCTTCGACAACACTTCAATCCACAACAAACGCAACCATGAAGCAACGCCTGTTTCCGTTGTGGTAGAGAAGGACATTGGTCGTATCAATGCTATGCCAATTTCAACACCCAAACAGATAAGTCTTTAATTCTTGATTCTTCTTTGATTAGTACTAAAAGCCGTTTGAGACAGAACCTCGAATATTGGGAGCACATAGGAGCGAGTGAATTCGTACTATCTACCATAAAAGATAGCTACGAAATTCCTTTTCTTTACGAACCAACACCATGTAATCTAAAAAATAATAAGTCCGCAACTATAGACTCTGAATTTGTTTCCAAAGAACTTTTAAAGCTTTTGAAAACAGGCAGAATAAAGAAATTGTCACAAAAACCAAAATTCGTTAATCCACTCTCCGTTGCGATTAGAAACGGTAAGAAGAGACTGATACTAGATCTTAGGCACATAAATTACTTTGTTTTTAAACAAAACGTTAAGTTCGACGATTGGTCAATTTTTCAAAATTTTATCGACAAAAACGGATTCTTATTCACATTTGACATAAAGTCTGGTTATCACCACGTTGAAATATTTCCGCCTCATCAGAAATATCTATCTTTCGCCTGGAACCTGAAACCTTTTAGTTTTACTGTATTGCCATTCGGCTTGACGTCAGGTCCATATATCTTAACAAAATTACTAAGACCGTTGATAGACTACCGGGTGACCCACGAAAAAGTTCGGACCTTTCTCGGCGTCTTGAGGCCGAACAAATGTCCCAAAGTGCTCGGAATTTTGGTATTTAAAAAGTAGATATCCTAACTTAAAATTTGAGCTATCACTTTTTAAATTTGACCAACTAGTTCTCTACTTATGACCTTTTAAACTCAAAATTCACTTTTCGGAAAGTGTAAAAAACACGTAAAAAAGAGGTATCAAATTAATGCAATCAATTAGAAAATCTCTTATAAATTGACTTATTTAACGAGTTTTATGACATTAATAATTATTAAAAACACCTTTGAAAGTAGTTTTTGTTTAAAACAAGACTAGTTTTTATCAAAATTGGCACTTTCAAGGAATTTTCTCAAAAACTGTATATCAAAAACGTCTAAAATTACCTAATTTGATACCCCTTTTTTACCTGTTTTTTACACTTTCCGAAAAGTGAATTTTGAGTTTAAAAGCTTATAACTAGGGAACTTGTGCGTCAAATTTAAAAAGTAATGGCTCGGATTTTAAGTTAGGATATCTACTTTCTAAATAATAAAACTCCAAGCACTTTGGGACATTTGTTCGGCCTCAAGACGCCGAAAAACGTCCGAACTTTTTCGTGGGTCACCCGGTATTGGCGAGATTTTGGAATAAAAATTGCGGTTTTTATCGATGATGGACATTCAGTTGAAAAAGATTTCGAATCATGTTTGAAAAATTCGGGGTTTGTAAAAAGCTCTCTAGCGGCTTCCGGCTTTTTAGAAAACAAAGAAAAAAGTGAAGGCATCCAAAACAAAATTCTTCATGGTTAGGCATTGAATTGAACTTAAAAGAAAATTTTTTGAAAATACCAAAATACAGAATTGATTCACTTCATTACTCTTTAAACGAGGCAAAAAACAAAAACTTTTACCTATCTGCTAGGCATCTGTCTAGGATTGCTGGTAAGATTATTTCGATGAAAATTGTAATTGGAAACATAGCCCAACTAATGACCAGAAAAATTTACAAAGAAATTGATAACAGAATTAATTGGGACTCGTGCGAATTTTTAACACCAAGGGTCATTTCCGAATTGGAATTTTGGCATAAAAATTTTGATTGTCTAAACAAAAAATCTATTTTCGTCATTCAAAGTCCAGAAGTATTTTCATTTTCCGATGCCTCCAGCGTGGCTTGCGGGGGATTTATTCTCAGAGATTCCGAAACAAACATTGCTCAGAAAAATTGGAGCGAGACAGAACAAAATAAAAGCTCAACATGGAGGGAACTAACCGCCATCGAATTTTGTCTAAAATCATTTTCGCAAAATCGAAAACAGTTTTTTGGAACACTGACAATCAAGCTGCATAAATTATCGTTGAAAAAAGCAGCAGGATTAATGAGCTACGTAGTATTGCATTAAACATATTTGAGGTTTCTTTGTCCAACCTAATTAATCTTAAAATCAACTGGATCCCTAGAGAAGAAAATATCAGAGCTGATTTTATTAGCAAAATAATTGATTACGATGACTGGTCAGTCTCTATGGAATTTTTTCAATACATTGATAGCCGTTGGGGTCCACATACAATAGATAGGTTTGCAAATTATTACAACACAAAAATCAAAATCAAAAGATTCAATTCGAGATTTTGCAATCCAAACTCAGAAGCAGTAGATGCATTCTCACAAAACTGGAAATCGGAAAATAACTGGCTTGTTCCTCCAATAAGTTTGATTTCAAAAACTATAAAACATTTAGAGTTTTTCAAGTGCAGCGCCTCCCTCATTATTCCGCTATGGAAAAGTGCACCGTTTTGGCCACTTCTTATCTCAAACAGATACCAATTTAAACCATTTATAAAAGAAAATTTAGTCTTCTCAAAACCCAAAGGATTTTTAAAACTGGGACTATATAAAAAATCTCTGCTAGGATCTGAAAAAATTTAAATCAAAAATCATTGCTCTAAAAATAAGATTTTGAAATTGGCAGGCTCTTATAGCCCAGTGGCAGGCTCTTATAGCCCAGTGGCAGGCTCTTATAGCCCAATGGCAGGCTCTTACATCCCAGTGACAGGCTCTTATAGCCTAGTGGCAGGCTCTTATAGCCTAGTGGCAGGCTCTTATAGCCGAGTGGCAGGCTCTTATGGCCGAATGGAAGGCTCTTATAGCCGAATAGAAGGCTCCTATAGCCTAGTAGCAGGCTCTTATAGCCCGAGCTTAGAATAATTTTGAACTATCTTTTCTTTTTAAAAGTGGTTAATCAGATCGAAGATCCAGCTCTAATAAACGTTCCATCAATACTCACCAAATCTCGTGCCGATGCTACAGTAAAAACGTACCGTAATGGTTTCGAACAATGGTCGAGGTGGACACAAAACTACGAAGAAGTAAAAGCAATACCAGCTGACCCGTTATACGTGGCAATATATTTGACATGTTTGATACAACAAAATGACTCTTATAATAAAATCAAAAACTCATTTTACGCAATCAGTTGGTTCCACAAAATATGCAATCGTGAAGATCCATGTAAAAACAACATTGTCAAATGCCTTCTGGAAGCAGCAAAACGTAAAACAACTTCGACTGGTAACTATGTTTTTAATCGGTTTCTCGGGATTTTTGAGGTACCAAGAACTTGCAAACATTCGAAAAGGAGACATCATTCTTTATAAACATTTTATGAGAATTTTCATTGAGAAAAGCAAATGTGATCAATATCGTACAGGAAAATGGGTATTTATTGCTAGAACTGATAACATAACATGTCCATTTCGCTCTCTCAAAAGATACATCAGAAAAATTAAGGCTTCCGAGTCAGAGTTTATCTTTCGTGGTTTGACATACTTCAAATCGACGAACTCTTACTTGCTTAAAAAGAAAAACACCCCAATCTGTTACTCTTCAGCTCGGGATATAATCTTAAATGCTATCGAAAGTATAGGAGTGAACAAAAGGTTTTTCGGGACCCACAGTCTCAGATCTGAGGAGAGCAACGGCAGCAGCAAATTTTGGTGTTTCTGATAGACTTTTTAAACAACATGGGAGATGGAGTTTGGAAAAGGCTAAGGATGGTTATGTACAAAGCAATCTGAGTGAATTATTATCTGTAACTAAGAACCTCGGAATTTGATTATTACTGTCTACTACCCTATTACCCTTTCTTTATGATAGTGCTTTCGAAATACACGGCAATCCATATTGAATACTTTGATTCCCTAGTTTGTTCAAAAAGAAAATAAGTTATATCCGTTTGAGCGAAGCGAATTAGGATATAAATGTATTTTATTTTATGAATACACTAGGGAATAGTTACAAACATTTTAGCTAATTCTCTCTAACATTACTCCCGTATGAATAGAAGCTTTATGGCTAACAGATAATATATATTCTCCAAGGAACCTTAATAACTATATGATCTCACGATTTCTCAATACAGTAGTCCCATATAGATATAAGTTATATTGATTTATATAGTCTAGAAGTATAAAACCTTCAACTACTCAAAATGGAAACAATAAAGACAAAAACCCACAAAACAAAAAGACAATACAAATACAACAAAAATCTAGAATGAACATTCACAGAAAATCAATCAGGTTATATATATATATAAAGCAGAAATGGTGAATGAAAATGTTCGTTTTTCTAAACGTTTTGGTCTTGCTGTTTCTGAGAAGGACTTGGATTCTTCCATGTATCTATTGGACTCCAAAGAAACACAAGACTCCTACTGGTAAACGTTTCATTATCGCTTCAACAATTGTTCCACCAACTGATTTCTAGATCTGTCAGTCTAGTTTTTAAGCTTGTTTACAGACAGTTGAAAATTTCCATACAAAAGCAAAGTTTTTGAGCAATTATAATAAATTTTGGGTACTTCAAAATTGTGATCCAGTACTAGATTCACTCAACCGAATCAATAAAAAGAAAAAAACGCCAAATCTATTTCCCACCTTTGACTTTAGTACAGTGTACACAAAGATTCCTCATGACAAACTGATTAAAGAAACTATCAGAGGTCATTGATTTTGTATTTGATGCAGGTAACTGCAAGTTTATCGCTATTCTAAAAATGATAAAGCGTATTGGTCAAAAACAAAACCCACATCTTCTGTGTCTTTTACACAGAATTCTTTGAAAACTGCTATGAAACATCTGATAAAAAATTGTTTTTCAATGCAGGTGATATTTATGTGTCAAGTGATCGGGATTCATGGGGAATCGATCCGGCGCCAATTGGGCTAATCTTTCCTCTACCCTACGAACAAAGGTATATGAGCAGGTCATTGAGGAAAATAAGGTTAAGGCTCGCCATTTTCATTCGACTAAAAGATTCCATTGATGATTTGTGTGCTATCAATGACGGTAACTTGTTTCAGTCTGTCTATAGAGATATCTAATCCAGATGAGCTTGAACTCAAAATTGAGCACTCGGGTAATCATGCTTCTTTTTTAAACCTGGATATTACCATCAAAGACGGGATATTTATTATAAGTTGTTGATAAACGGGATGCCATTTTCCTTTTTCCATAGTCCGAATGCCACATAAAGATAGCAACTTGCCAGAATCGATTTTTTATTCTTCTTTTGTTGGTGAACTTCTCAGGATTGCTCGTTCTACTATTGGAAAAGGCTAAGGAGGTTTGTACAAAGCAATCTGAGTGAATTATATCTGTACTAAGAACCTCGGATTTGATTATTACTGTCTACTACCTATCCCTTCTTTATGTAGTGCTTTCGAAATACCGGCAATCCAATTGAATACTTGATTCCCTAGTTGTTCAAAAAGAAAATAAGTTATATCCGTTTGAGCGAAGCGAATTAGGATATAAATGTATTTTATTTTATGAATACACTAGGGAATAGTTACAAACATTTTAGCTAATTCTCTCTAACATTACTCCCGTATGAATAGAAGCTTTATGGCTAACAGATAATATATATTCTCCAAGGAACCTTAATAACTATATGATCTCACGATTTCTCAATACAGTAGTCCCATATAGATATAAGTTATATTGATTTATATAGTCTAGAAGTATAAAACTTCAACTACTCAAAATGGAAACAATAAAGACAAAAACCCACAAAACAAAAAGACAATACAAATACAACAAAAATCTAGAATGAACATTCACAGAAAATCAATCAGGTTATATATATATATAAAGCAGAAATGGTGAATGAAAATGTTCGTTTTTCTAAACGTTTTGGTCTTGCTGTTTCTGAGAAGGACTTGGATCTTCCATGTATCTATTGGACTCCAAAGAAACACAAGACTCCTACTGGTAAACGTTTCATTATCGCTTCAAAACATTGTTCCACAAACTGATTTCTAGATCTGTCAGTCTAGTTTTTAAGCTTGTTTAACAGACAAGTTGAAATTCCATACAAAAGCAAAGTTTTTGAGCAATTATAAAAATTTTGGGTACTTCAAAATTGTGATCCAGTAATAGATTACTCAACCGAATCAATAAAAAGAAAACGCCAAACTATTTCCACTTTGACTTTAGTACAGTTACACAAAGATTCCTCATGACAATGATTAAAGAACTATCAGAGGTCATGATTTTGTATTGATGCAGGTAACTGCAAGTTTATGCTATTTATAAAAATGATAAAGCGTATTGGTCAAAACAAACCCAAATCTTCTGTGTCTTTTACACAGAATTCTTTGAAAACTGCTATGAAAATCTGATAAAAATTGTTTTTTCAATGCAGGTGATATTGTATGTGTCAAGTGATGGGATTCCCAGGGATCGATCGGCGCCAATTTGGGCTAATCTTTTTCCTCTACCAATACGAACAAAGGTCGATGCAGGGTCATGAGGAAAATAAGGTTAAGGCTCGCCATTTTCATTCGACTAAAGATTCATTGATGATTTGTGTGCTATCAATGACGGTACTTGTTTCAGTCGTCTATAGATATATCTATCCAGATGAGCTTGAACTCAAAATTGAGCACTCGGGTAATCATGCTTCTTTTTTAAACCTGGATATTACCATCAAAGACGGGATATTTATTATAAAGTGTTTGATAAACGGGATGCATTTCCTTTTCCATAGTACCGAATCCACATAAGATAGCACTTGCCAGAATCGATTTTTTATTCTTCTTTTGTTGTGAACTTCTCAGGATTGCTCGTTCTACGTTACTTTCGAGGACTTGAAAGTTAAAAGCCAAAGTTTTTATACAAAGAATGCGATGTCAAGGTGCTGAAAACGCAAAGTTAGATTGCAGTCTTCGACGGGTTATAGTTCGTCATTTTTCAGAATTTTCAAGATTTCAACTCTCTCAAGATTCACTCGTTCGCCAGCTCTTGCGGTGAGCGGTCACGGTGAGCGGTCACGGTGTACGGGGCTTCGAACCGGGTTATAGTCCGATTTTTTAAATTCTCATTCTTTCCCCACTCTTTCCATCTTATTCTTTGAACTGTAAAATGTGTGTGAGAGCCACAGGGTTGGATAGTGGCAATCCAATCCCAGTTGTGGCAACTTTGTCTAGTAGAAAGTATACTTCTTTTCTCAGTGTAATTTTAGTTTCTTCGGCTGGTTCCGTGGTTTTTACGTTTTAGTTTATTTTATATTATTGCGCGCGTTTTATACTTTCAATAAACACATCTTTTTACTATCTTTTATCTGTGGTGGTGTTTAATTAACACTGCTTGGCCTACCTACACAACCCTATTTCCATCATATAGGAGGATATTTTCGTAAAAGGCCGAAATCCTGTGTAGGTCGAAAACTGAGGAACAGATAATGTGTTTTCTTGAAATATATTTTTTGACTCATATTGAGTTACTTCATTCCATCTTAACTCATATTGAGTTACTTTCTTCCTTAAAGTCATTTTAGATCACTAGTTTTACATTGATGGATTTCTATGTCATCATATTTTCCTTTTCTACTCCAACCTGATTGATTTTCTGTGAATGTTCATTCTAGATTTTTGTTGTATTTGTATTGTCTTTTTGTTTTGTGGGTTTTTGTCTTTATTGTTTCGTGTTAATTAGACACCACCACAGATAAAAGATAGTAAAAAGATGTGTTTATTGAAAGTATAAAACGCGCGCAATAATATAAAATAAACTAAAACGTATATATATAATTCCCAGAGGTACCCTCACAGCTATTTTTCATCGTATCAAATCAGTGAACCGTATCCTCATACAAGATAAATGACCAACAAAAAATTAGATTATCAGTGCGTGTATTAGTTCACTGACACACCCTAATCTCTAGTCTTAAACGAAAGTAGCTTCTGATAATCAGTAAAATATTTAACATGTTATATTTTTCTTCAGTTGAAACACTTGTACTATTTGAATAGGAATATTTAACAGGGCGTTAGCAAACTTACGGTTTTCCCCTGTCAAAATAGCTCAAAATGAGAACTCCTACTTTCGCCTACGTGGAGAGACAGGTTTTTCATCCGGGGTGAAGACGGTCTATTAGCAAAAAGATCTATTCAGCTAGCGACGCCTGTAGGATTGTAAAAATTTTACAGACATTTGATTTCTCTTTATATCAGGAAAGGTTTTGCTTCCAATATACTAGTTATTTGTATACTCTATTATTTCTAGTCACTTATAATTACTCGTGTTCAGTGCTTTCGAAATACACGGCAATCCATACTGAATACTTTGATTCCCTAGTTTGTTCAAAAAGAAAATGAGTTATATCCGTTTGAGCGAAGCCAATTAGGATATAACAAGGCTAGGGCAGACAATTAAGTAAATATGGGTAGAATCTCACAAGGAAATTGATGGAATCTAGGGCAGAACAAAAGGATCAGTATAGGTATGTAATTTTTTAACTGTATATATGCTAAATTTTAAAATTAATCATATGATAGAATTTTTTTGAATTTTGGCTTCAAGTGTTTGTCTTAGTTTGACTCTGTTATCGTATACATGCCAGTTAGATAGTATTTCTTGCAACCATTTTCGTTTGTTATCGTCCAAGTTCGGTGAATGTGATGGTTTCGAGAATTTACGGTTAAGCAGTAAGTTATAGATACTAATGTTTTCATTCAGGCACAAATCAAAAATATCTTGCAGGATTGAGAACGACCGATCTGAGAAGGAGCTGCTGAGAAGTAAAATGAGGTATTTTGATGTGGTTTCATTTCTCATCAGGAGTTGTATAAAGTTAATTTTCCTGTTTTTGATTTCGGTTCCGACAGAGTCTGTGAGGAGCAAACGGTTGAGGTCATTGCTACAATGTTTGGAGAGCCCGAGAAGTTGTTTGAAGGCACAACGGCACTGTCTGTCAATATTTTCTGAGTCCGTTTTCGAGATGCTAGTAATTTCAAGACCATAGAGTAGTTTTAACAGCTAACATGAACGAATACCGAGAGGTCATCTTAATGGGGGACTTTAACATCAATTATCTCGTCCGAAACGACCACAGAGATGAAAAACATTTCTTAAACCTGCAAGGTTTTGACCAAATTATAACAAAACCTACCCGTATAACTGACACATCTTCAACATTAATCGATCTCGCCCTGACAAACGACAAGTCAAAAATCTCCCACGAAACCGTAATTCCCTTATCACTAAGCGATCATGATATGATTGGAGTTGTTCGGAAACGTAACCATCAAAGATATGAACCCAAAACCATCAAATGCCGAAACTTTTCGCGGTACAATCCTGATGCTATGAACAACGAACTTCGCCAAGTCGATTGGAATCTTGTATATCAACAGTCCGAACCAAATGCTGCTTGGAAATACTTCAAACAAATCGTGACTAACTCCTTCAATCGCCATGCCCCTGAAATAACAAAACGCATCAAAGGTCGCCCATGTCCATGGCTCACCCAAGAAATCCGAGCACACCTGAACGATTGTGACAAAGCTGATCGAAAAGCAAGGCGAACGAAAGACGAAGGTGATCGAAATATCTATCGTCGTAAAAAAGAACCGATGCACCAATCTCATCAAACAGGCGAAAAACAATTACATAAAGAAATCCTCACCGAAAACCTCAAAATAGTAAAAGTTCTGGGGTCACATCAAAAAACTTTACCATCTTCAAACGTAAAATCAAAACCAACTGACGTTCTCAAAGACGGTGACGCAACCGCTACTAGCCCAAAAGACAAAAGCCGATATGTTTTGTAAATTATTACGCAAAGTGGCACAGAATTAAAGAAAAAAAGCAATGCCACTAATAGACTTTGTCTGGAGACAAGCTAGACCCTTTCCCAACCGCACCGATAAGATTTTCAAGTTTTCAATGGTTGGAGAAGACCTGATATGTAAACTTCTTCAAGGACTCAAACGAAAGAAGGCTACCGGCATCGACCAACTTCCATCTAACTTGCTGAAAGATGCAGCTCCATCCATCTCCAAACCACTCGCACATATAATCAATCTTTCGTTATCCACCTCAGCATTTCCGACCGAGTGGAAGGAAGCCAAAGTGACACCCTTATTCAAATCCGGAAAAATATCGTCTGTCGAAAATTATCGTCCAATCTCGATACTACCAGTCATTTCGAAAATAGCAGAGAAAATTGTCCAGATGCAGCTTACTGAATACCTGGAAGAGAATAATCTACTCACTGATTTTCAATTCGGTTATAGAAAGCACTCCTCCACGGAAATGGCTGCTAACCTCTTCATCGACGATATTCGAAAGCAAGTAGACAAAGGAAATGTTGCTGGCGCCCCCTTCCTCGATTTATCCAAGGCGTTCGACACAATCAGCCACGGTTCGCTACTGAAAAAACTACCGGCCTACGGGATCAGGACGACTGAGCTGAACTGGTTTCAAGACTACCTTTTCAATCGCCAACAATTTGTTTCGTATGATAAAGCCATGTCCCAACCGCAACCGGTCACCTGTGGCGTCCCCCAGGGAAGCATTCTTGGCCCACTTTTATTTCTTATATTTTTCAATGACTTTCCTGACTGTCTTGAGAATTGCAAAACGATCATGTTTGCAGACGACACAGTCATCTACACTGCGGCGAAAAGCTCCAAAGAAGTCAACGACATCCTAAACGCCGAACTCAACAACGTCCAACGCTTCATGACCGAGAACGAACTTATCGTTAACCTGAAAAAAGGAAAGACTGAGGGGATGTTGTTTTCCACCGCTAAGAAATTGCACGATTCTCCCAAACTGAATTTACTCTACGGTGAAACACCCATTAACAACGCTACCAGCTACAAATATCTGGGAATTTTGATCGACCAGAGCTTCGACTATCCAAACATTTTGAAAAAACAATTAAGATATCAACTTCACGTTTAAAGCTACTGACTTTAATTCGATCGAACGTAACTTCATTCGCAGCCTACCAAATATTTCGTGCTATGGTACAAACTATCATCCTTTACGGGTCATCCACCAACCTAAACCTCAACAGATCTAGCATCGACCGCCTTGACAGTATCGATCGCAGGGCTAGAAGGATCATTAACAAACGGCAAATAGATCGCCATATTATCGAGCCGACATCGAATGTCATGAAGCGTCAAGCATGTTGCCTTGTGAAGAAATGTATGCTGGGTAAAGCAAGTGTGTTGCTGGCTAATCATTTCGAACAAAATAACCACGGTGTCAATACACGAAACCAAAATGCTTTTATTCGTCTGCCCAAAATTCGTTTAGAAGTTGCCCGACGTGGATTCTTCTTTATGGGAGGAATGTTGTACAATACGCTACCAGTGGAATTGAGAACCGTAAATGACTTTAATATTTTTAAAAACAAAATAAAGTCTCATACTTTCAATTTTATTTAAGTATAGTGCCTCTGCTTAGCCTTTAACTTGCCACTACACTATCTCTTTTCTGGATAATTTATTTTTGGATCTAGTGAGGCTTTGGTTTTCACTCTCGTTGCTACATTTAACTATATCCCTAATATTCTGTATCAATTTGTTTACGACACCACAACACTACGTAATGATCTTTTACCAGAGATAGTAAAGAGAGGCGTTTAGGATATTTATCTAATATTTGTTTCCGTCTTATTTTTTTTTTTTTTTTTTTTTTTTTCTTTAACATTTTGAATATGATAATTTCACTGTTTTTGGGTACTTTCTCCTTTTCAGAGTTTACACATTGCGTCACACTTTTCAGTATTAATATTCTCAGTCTCGACATACTGTATTAATAGACTTCACATACATGTATACTCTTAGTCTTGTTTACATTAATTTTAAGATAACCTTTTGAAGTATCTATCGATCACAGCGTGGTTTTTCTGCGGGTATAACCTTTCATATTTAGTTTAATATATTCTCTATTAGTTCTATTTTATGTTTGCCTCAGTTATTTTTCATACTGTTTGCCTCGTGTTTTTCCTTACTATCATTTACTCATGCCTTTCCAACATTGGAAAGTACGTACACCTCTCAATCAAAACGAGATCTTACATCGTAATTTCTACTTTCATAGCGAATTTAACTCCTCATTCAAATAATTAATTTTCAAGTGCTTTTTCATAGCCAAATTCAATACGTTCGTAAACTATGCCAGCATGCCTTTTATTTAACTTATAATTTATTTATTATTTTAGATTTATAACAGGACCAAAGGTAATATCAGATACTTGTAACTGTTTGCGTAATCCTGTATAAATATTCAATAAAAACTAAAAACTAAAAAAACGAGCGGAAGACTGATGCTACTGTACTTGGATGCATTTTTCGGATTCCACAAGAAGTTAATGAAGCAGTAGAGGCCCACATTTCAGAGAATCGTGAAGCTCGATGGTTTCTGAGTGAAAGAATGTTTCTGTCTAATTTCCAGTTGAAACCGAGGTGTTTGAGTGTATGTTGAGGTGACATATGTTGACCATTCAGATTAATTTTTGGATTGTGCAAAGACGAGGAGCCAGAGATGAGGAATTGAGTTTTTGCAGCATTGAATTTAAGACCATTCTTTTTTTAGAAAGAGATATTGTTAGGATCCTTAGGAAATTGGTTGTCTCTCCAGATATTAAACATCTGCTGGAGAACCTTTCTCTTTTTGCTGAGGTCAGAGTTCCACCAGTTTTTAGTGTTTATAAAACGAAAATCAGTGTTTTTTAGGTCATTAAAAGCTTGAATAGCACATTTTTTCAGGGTTTCATGTAGATGGGATAGTTCTTCATCAATATTTTGACAGTCTGAAGATATTGTTAAGTGTTGGGATACCAGAGAATTGTAGTTTTTAATAAAAATGTCATTATTCCACATGTAATTTGGGATATGGTGAGATTCGTTGGTACGATATTGATGACGATGATCTGATAGTTCGGTAATCAATTCACAGACAACAGGGAGGTGGTCACTTGTATTCAGGTAGTGGTGTGGTAGTACCCTTATATCTAAAATTTCATTTATGATGTTGTTTGATGTGAGGATGTGATCTATATATGATTTGTTCTGAAGGGAGATATGGTGGTAGGTGAAGGTTGGGCCTGATCCATTTGTTATGTCTATTGGTGTTAGTTGGTGCAGTGCTGCAAATAGGGAAATTTCATTTGGCCGGTAAATTTTGGAGTGTAACGAGCAGGGGGTCTGGCGGAACCATATTAGTCTGTAATGACCTTTAGATTGGCTAAACACCTATTTTGGTTTAAAAACTGCTCCTCTTTTAATTAGAAGCGCTATTAAAAAGCCTCTAATCTAAAATTTTAACCGGACAAAATGAAAAACTGAGCTTCAGAATGACCGGTGGAAACTACAAAATGTCCGGTATTTACCGGTCACCGGCCGTTATTTGCAGCACTGTGGTGTTCAGTAATAAAGTTGTTTAAAATTTCTGTCAGGGTGTTTCGGTTACTGACCCTTTCTGTCTGATGAGTGCTTGGACAAGATTGAAAGTCTCCAAGAATAATTGGTTCTGTGCTGTCGATAAATTGTTTTATGATGCCACCGACGATAGCTAGTTGTGAAAAATATGTCTCCTTACAGTTTGGATCTTTGGATGTTGATTGGAGGTAGACTCCCATAATGAGCAAGTTGTGTTTCTTTAAGTTCAATTTCACAATAGTAGAAAAGTCATTTTTTAGAATAAGATCAGGTAGGGTTTTATTTATTAGAAAAGCTGTTCCTCCGAAAGGACGGCCGGAGGTTCCTTGAATTGCTGGTTGGAAGAAAACGTGAAAGTTGTGATTGTAGTTGTGGAGTAGGTGTTTTTCTGCTTCCGTGATCCATAGTTCGGAAAGATAAATGATGTCATATAATTGGGATAGTTTGGTAATGTATGATGAGTTTGATTTATAGCCGTGACAGTTGAGTGTGATAAATTTAGTATTGGTGTCCTCCATGGCTGTATTTGTTGTCGTATTGTTCATCTAGGTATTCGTATCTATTGGGATGGGCAAAATTGGGTGTTGGTCTGTAGGAGCGGTTGTTATCATCAAAGGGTTTAGAGTCATTAGAGTGTCGGTTACGGTTCCAGTGGTTTTTTGGGATCGGTCTTGGTAACGATGGCTATCTCTGGAATGATGCTGTTGATATCGGTTCTGATTAGTTTTTATCAGTGTGTTTACTATTACTTTTCTTCTATCTTTATTTGGATTAGGTTCTTCTTTCACATACCACAATTTAAATTCCCTTTAACATTTTGCTAAATTATCCTCTGTTTCGGAATGATTAAAAAATTAAAAATACCAAAAAAATCGTAAATATACTTAAAATTAACAAAAATATTCTAAACTTTTGTGAGAAAAAGTAAAAATAAACACAAATAAAAGTGACTCAGTATGAATCAATTAAATATATTCAAAGAAAACACAAACTCTGTTTCAGTTTTCAACCTACATAGGATTTCGGCCATTTTCGAAAATATCCTCCCAAATAATATAAACAGGGTAATGTAGGTAGGCCTAGCAATGTTGATCAGGCATCACCACAGATGCGGTTGTAAAAATAAATGTGTTTCTTTGAATTATTAAAACGCACGCAGACGCAGAAGTATAAAAACAAACTCAAACATAAAACCTACGGACCTGCCAAGGATACCAAAAACTAGCTAGAGAAGTACCACATCTGCCACATCTTTGACCTGTTCTGCCACTATATATAGCCATAATAGCCTCCTGCAACATCTGTAATCGCTTCTCGACCCCAAGTAAGTCAACACATGCATCTCTCTTATTGATTATGGAGTGAAAAAACTTCTAAATTCATCATTCTTCTTCTCCACCCCTATAAAAAGTAAAAGTAAGTTAAGCCTATAGTCTCAATATTATTTATATTTAGTTTTCATATCAGTCCAAATACTCCACATACGGTTTTGTGTAACTGTTTTTAATGTTTATTTTTTGTGCTTAATCGTTTAAGTAGAAGAGGGTACTTACCCTGTCCAGAAAATATCCTGAGAGTCTTGTGCGTTCTCAAAACATCTGGGACGTGTTTGACCATTATGTGGATATAAGGTGTCACTGGGTAAGACCAGTCGTAACCACATTCATTCATCTTTTTGAGCTTGTACACCCATGCAATTGCATAAAAAATGTAAATTAATTAATTTTTTAGGCTTGAAATCTGGAGTTATTGGACAAGCTTGGCACTAAAAATTAGTTGATAGTACAAATTGTATTTACACCTTCAACTCAAAGTCGTCAATTTCAGCTGGTGTCAATTCTGGTCTGTTCATGATCATGTACAGCTTTTCAAAAGCCTGAAATGGTAAGAAAATATTGCTCAAAATTTCTTTTCGTGATTTATCAAGACAAACATAGATTTCTTCTCGGAAAGCTCTGAAGAGGAAAAAATGGAGGACAAGAAATAGCTCAATAAATAGTTTGGTTAGATCCAAAGTTACCGTCTATAACTTTCTTGTCGGAGCTACTTGGTTTTTGGGCAGGAACTCGTCAAAGTGATCTGGTAACTTGGCTAGCATTCTTTTCCTATCATTTCCCATTAAAGAGGTCCATTCCACCTTGTTCTTTTTGTTCCTCCAGAATTTGAGGGTGATACCAATTCCTTTCATCGCCGAGACTAGCTTTGACTGAATTTCTGTGTTTCCATTTTTCTACAAAAATAATTCTTATATGTTCTCACACAACAGAAGCACAATGACATCTCAAATCACGCCCTTTGATGCTACACTTTTTGCTTTACATGCTGAACCATGTGAGGGATTAATTATTAGGTTGTTTTTATTATACAGACTTTGGTTTACCTCATCCATATCAAGGATTGAATGAAACAACCCATCTTCCAGCAGATCAGTGACGCGCAGTAAAAGATGGAGTTCATCCACACAATAATGCTCGATTGGAACGTTTTCCAGGATAGGATCGTCTTTGCATCCACGTTGTTTTGACCAACTCTTCTTCCCTGTAAATGTTGGATCTTGTCTGAAATAGATAGGTACATGATTTTTTTAATTAAAGCAAACAGCATTATTGTATTGAAAATATTGAGCATTTTTCGTATGTGTGGATGGTGTAGAAGCTATAAAACTCTGAACATGCTTTTATTTTTTCTATGTAGCTTTCTACGTTAGAGTAACTTTATAAAAATCATTAATTGATGCATTAATCTTTAGGTTATTATCACCTCTGTTCCCTTGTGATGTCACAATCAATACACGAGTTGTCCGAAGTAGCTTGTTTCATGCCGAGTATCATGAGAAGAAACTGTTGATAAAAAGGTAAATAGATTGATGTGAAACTATTATAAACTGATACCGAGGCGATTTTTCTTTCTTTAAAAAACTGCAAAGTGACCTGTTACAATTAAGCATAAATAATAAGATTTATTTAAAGTGTTGCCTACGCGAGTACGCGATTTTTCTACCAGACCAGACCTCTGTACTTACTTTGTAATCTCCACCAATAAACAATTCAACATCCAAATCTTTGCCACCAACCACAATTGTGTTTTTTCTTTGCAATTTCGTTGACTTCAGTGATCAAATCTTGGAAGCATTCTTTCACACACTCGTACGACTCACTGGCCATCCCAACTCCAACCAAGTTGTTCCCTACATAGAAATAATTTAATTCAAATGTTATTTTTTCAAACAACTTGACAATCCACACGTAAATTAAATGCATGCTGTCGTTCTCAGGGGTTAGAAAATATAGCTCCCCTTTTAAGGAAGTTAGGGACCCTTTTGCCCGTCACGCCCCCACCAAGAAAACAGAACAGAATCATGCTCACCAGAACTTTGGTAAAACGAACCAGATTCTTCTATAATTTTGTATGACATGACCACAAGATTTGATTTTCGAGTTAGTCTAGTTCCATCACCACTGATTTTGAGCTATTATAACAAAAGAAATATAGATTAATTGCTTAGGCTCTTCTCAAAAAATAGGGCTCTGTTTCTAAGAAAAAATTAAATGTCTTTATCAGGACAAATGAAGTTGCTCAAAAAAAGGGCTACCCTTTTCTCAGGAAAAATAAGGCTGTTTGTTAGAAAAAATAGTAAGGCTCTTTCCTCATAAATTGGTGATTTTTTTCTAGAGGAAAGGGGGGTCTTTAGACTAACCATTATGCTTTTCTCTGCCGACTTCACTCTCTCATCAGTTTCCAGCTGGCCCATTAGTCTCATCTGAGCGCCTACTGTCTTTCCAGGAGTTGGTTCGATATCAAAACTTCTTGAAATCTGTTTCTGGGTCTTTTCCACAGCATGAGTGCGCGGAAGTCCAAACGCGATTTGAGAGAGCTCGTGATAGACTTTTGTGGAGACTGTATACCGATCCAATGCATAAATAACCGCTTTAGTCCTTTCAATTTCAGTGAGATCATCACCTGAAGAAACAAAAGATACTTTGCGTTTCACCCGACCTACCTAAAGCTGACGAATGAGCATTAACTCGGTGATGTGGAATTTTACGGCTTTACATTTCAACTTTTGCTCATACGGAAAATACCTGTCTTCCATTTGAAAGATGGTTCATCAGATTCGATTGATGATTGGCTCGAAGATTGTGATTGGCTTGTCGATTGTTG
The DNA here is from genome assembly GCF_902728285.1 of Clytia hemisphaerica. Lineage (NCBI taxonomy): Eukaryota > Metazoa > Cnidaria > Hydrozoa > Leptothecata > Clytiidae > Clytia > Clytia hemisphaerica. The sequence goes on along the minus strand of NW_027104101.1, from coordinate 2,244,085 downwards.
TGAGGACGATTCCGACCATAGTGATGATCCTAAATATAAATTGTATTTATTTCAAACTAAATGTATTTTTTATTTACGACAAAACTGCAATTTCTCTATTTTTTCCGTACCGAACTTCTATTGTGGAATGTACTGCTAGTGTCCTAGTTTATGGTTTACCTTTCTTGCAAGAAACTGTTATCTTGGTTGCGGATGGTGTCTTCAATTTGATCTGAGCGGATGTAAAAACTTCTCCACTGTTCTTGTCACGCTTTCTCTAAATCAAAATTGCTAATATTTACTTTTACTTATTTTCACCGCGAAGGTCTTGACGTCGAAATTTAGAACAAACATGAAAACGACAAGGGTGTTGTTGATTATGGTAATGGAATGGAGAAAGTGCTTTTTTTTGTAGGGCAGAAAAATTTGTAAAACACTATATAATTATATATCAATTACCGAACTTGTGTCAGACGCCGGTATTTTTGTCGTGGACCCATTTCTTCCAAAAATTTTTGTTGGTCGAGCCGCTGGTATTGGATTCTAAAAAAATCATGTAGACTTTTTACACTTTCTCTCGCATTCATTTAGTCTACGTTTTTTTTACGCGTTACTAAGGTCTACTGTTCTTATAAAAAAGTGGGTACGAAACACGTGATTTCTGAAACATATCTGTAGTGCTGCAACTGTTGCCTCTGCAGTTGCAACGCAATGCCACACCCTTTTATTGCATACCGATTCTTTGAGTTGATGTTCTTTAATTTATGTTGGATTCCTGCCCCGTTCTTGTTTATTGATCTATGTGTACTCTCGAGGTACACTCCTACCCAACCTTTCTTCTTTAGTAGCGCCTCTACATAAATTTTAGCCTCAGCATACCCCATTTTGCCCACATAAACGACCAACTCCCCGTCATTTTCAGCATATCTTTTGAGTCATTTTTGTTGGAAGATGGTATGTATTTAAGAGAATTTTCAAAAGACATTTCAAAAGAGTTTCTAAACAGCGAATATTGCTCGAGTGTTATCCTTGCGTTTTTGAAGAAAGCTTTTTCACGAAAACTTTTTGACGTTCGAATATATTTGTTTATCTTATTTCCCAGGAAACTGACGTAGCATATAAATTATGCCTTCTTTGTTTGCTCAAAAATCACCACTTCGTTTAAGGGAAATACCCCAAGTGTTATATATATTTAGAAAGCCCAGAATCCAACAGTACCAGACAATTTAAAAAAATACAAGAAAAAACATAACCCGAAGATCACCATCCTTCTTAGTTTTTAAATAAAAAACAACAAGAAAGTGTTCATAATTTGGAATATTTCGATGACTTCTATCTCATCATTGTCAACCATAAACTAAATACATTTCAAAAATCTACTTTTATTCTAAAAATCTGTACAGCAGTAAAATGATAATTAAAAACGTTAATGAGTTATAAAAAGTACAAGGGAAATAAAATTGATATAAGCTAAAAAATGACGGAATGAAAAGAACAAAACAAAAGAGTGTCAATTGTCAGGGGCCTATCCAAACAATTGAAGTTCTTTTGAAGCTTTCAACCCGTCATTAATCTTTGGCCTTAGTTTTTTAATGTAAAATGCTTCTAAAAAGGCCAATTGTGACCAATTATCATTCGAATCTAAGATTTTACAATTATACAAAACAGCGTTCAAAATGTGTTCTTTATGGTTAATCCCATGTGATTCTCCAAACAATTGTGCGAGATTAAACAGTTATTTAAATGATGATTCATGGGTTGTTCCACTCGTTTCCCATGTTCAATCATACGGGTTTTGAAAACAACAGTCGGTCTTTCCAACATACCTTTCACCGCAACCAGGGCAAACGATTTCGTAAATAACCTTAGCTTTGTGTTCTGTTAAAATGTTGTCTTTAGTTGGGCAGAACATGGCTAACTTTTTTTGATTGATAGCGCGTAATAAATTTTATATCGGGTTTAACGTATCTCCCCAATTTGCGAGTAAGTGATTAACTAAGCGTTCACCATCGAGACCAAGATACGGAACGTTAACGAAGATTTTTCCCTTGTACATTTTATAACTCATTAACGTTTTTAATTATCATTTTACTGCTGTACAGATTTTTAGAATAAAAGTAGATTTTTGAAATGTATTTAGTTTATGGTTGACAATGATGAGATAGAAGTCGTCGAAATATTCCAAATTATGAACACTTTCTTGTTGTTTTTTATTTAAAAACTAAGAATGATGCTGATCTTCGGGTTATCTTTTTTCTTGTATTAGAAAGCCCAATTATTCTACTTTTCGAATGCTGTGTCATGGAATTTTTTTAACAATCGAATAGAACGAGATTTCCTCTGATACAAGCAAACCTCGAGTCCTCTCCTGGGCTAACGTTTATGTCCTCCAAAGTAAAAAAACCACCAAGTTGTAAACCTGGAAGTACACTGTTAGTTTCATTTTTGGAAAGGAAAAGGTCTTAACTTTCTGAAAAGGTTGTCGTTTGTGAAGAAAAAAAATTCTACGGTTTACTACAAAGACTTGAACTTGAGTCTGGTCATAGTTTCTTCTCAAAAAGGGCTTTGTCTTATTTTAGTTAGAAAGTTGACAAAACATTGGTATTGGGCGTAGAAAAATAGACAAATGAAAGAGGACACGTTGTATTTTCCTTTTTAATTCATATTTCCAATAAAAAAGATTAGAATATCAATATATTGCCATATACATACACTAGAAAAACACGAAAAAAAATTCCCCACGGTTTTATTGATGCATTTTCGAACGTCAAAATTAGGAAACCCCATTCTGCGCAATGTTACCTGACAACAAAGAAATCGTCAATGAAGCTCTACCACCAATTATCTTTCATCAAAGATGCGAACATCCAACACATATTGATGGAAATATTTTAGATCTTATTTTTGACGATCATCGCGAAATTCCAGCTCAATGGATGCCATTACCATACAGTGATCATTTTTTATTTTCATTGATATCTGACTTTCGAAGATTAGAATTTATATTTCTTAAATGATATCCATTTTGACAAATAGAATTTTAAATGAAATTAAAATGGATCTTCTGCTTTTCAATTTATGTAAATAATTTTATATGCAATGTACCATAAAACTTTTAAATATGTAGATACTGTAAATAAATATTGTTGCCCCGCAGGGGCTTTTGTTGCTTCACGTAGCGGACTTACTCGCCAGAAAAATATTCATGTTCAGAATTCAGATTCATGTTTCTTCCGATTCTGAGCGGGCCGTTGCGGTTAAAAAATGTTCGCGCGATATCTCTTTTGCTCCTAGCTATGCACGGACAGAGAAGGTAGCTTTAATAGCTATCCACGATGGTTGAAATTTTATATTGACTTGCTTTTGTAGCTAGCTGTGTTTCTTTTTGCTGAACAAGAAAACAGAAAAAGGAGAACCATAGAGAAAATGAAGAAAACTTATCAATTATTTGTTTGGGACTTCTTAATTGCAAATTGCACATTTTTGAAAAAGTTGTTTTTGAGTTTTCGCAGATTTTTTCAGGAAGTATTGTTCGTAATTTTTCAGAGCAAAAGAAAGCTTTATTTGAGACACGTTACAGAATAGAGGGATCATGTTCTAACTGTGGTGAAGAACTAATTCGTCACTGTAGTATATTTTTGAATTACATTTCAGAATTAAACTTAAATCTTTTAGATGACTTCCATGATTGGCAAAATCTTTTAAACCCAGTTATGATTGATAAATCAATAATGTGCAGTAGTTGTGGGAATATTTCTCACAATACATCGCTAATGTCATTTGTTGCACTTACAATCTACCTTATAGAATTTGGAGGTGATTATGATATAGAATTTGCACAGAATTTGGTTTTAAATGATCAAAACTATGTCCTGAGAGGTCTTGTTAGACATAAAGGAGACCACTTTTCATGTGCTGTATTAGATGATAATAATTGGATCTATATTGATGATTTAGATGAAAAAACATTTGAAACATAATAATTTGACATTTCTAAGGGTTATTTTCACAGGAATGCAATGTTTCAGTTTGACTGCTAGGGTGAAACTTGAGAAAATTCATTGTTTTTACCAAATCTTTCCCTTCATTTGGATTGGGCTTGTTTAAGCTTGAAACTATTCTCTTCTTTCCATCTTCTTCCAACCTCAATAATGCAGGTAGTTTTTTGTCCTCCAATTTGCTCCATTTATCTGCAAGATACCTAATTAATAGAAAATATAGCCTGATTTATTGATAATTCCAATCTTGGTAGGCTTTTTGATTGAGGGAGGGCGCAGCCGCAAAAACTTATTAAAATGCCATTGTTTGTTGTTGCCCATCACTTATATTAGGCATTAAGAGTTGATTACATGTTTTTTTTATAAGCAAGTGTATACCCCTTGGTCAGGCTCGAGTATGCTTAAAAGCTTTCAACACATCCAGGCATTGCATATGCTTATTATATGCTTATGGATTATTATACTTTTGATTCCCCCAACCCAATTTTTTTGAAAACCTTTGAAATTTTGTTAACATTCAATTCGAAAGGCGTTCAGATTTCTGGAACAGTGGAATGTGCCTGGTCGTGGAATGTCTTTTTTTACTTGACCACTTCCAAACCTTTTTGGACAGAAAAAGATTGACCAACGTGAAAAATATTTCAGGCTGGCGTATGCGTATATGCTTATGCTATGCTTAGGAAATCTGCAAATCTAAGCCTTCATATGCTTATAAGCGTTATGCTTATAAAAAAAACATGTAGTACAGTAAGAGTAGATTATTTTTCATATCCATTCGTATACCGTATATTTCTGATTTTCTCAAATACTCACTTGTGTTCTTTTTCTGTGGAGGAGCTTCTGAAATGATGGATCGATGGATAGGTTTTGTCGTGGGCTTTTGACAAATCGAAAAATTCAATACCATTGCGTTTTTCCTCCCAAACGTCACATTCAAGGAAATCGCTGATTCTCTCCAGATGGGCCTGCCAATCTGGCACGTTATCCTTGATTAAATCAAAAGGGACAACAGTGTTTGTTTTTTCCTTTTTCAGTTTTTGACCATGTTCACTTATTGAATTTTTGCCTGTGTTTATTTTAGATCCAAGGTGCTCCTCCCAATCCTTTCGAACTTGCCATCTGGTCAAGCAAGTCTTGATGACATTGTCAGGAAGATCGTTTGTGCATTTTTTGGATACGTCCTTGAAAAAGGTAAACGCTCTTTCCTCGTTTTCCGTATTGCAGATGTAAGCGCTACCAAACGATACTGGATCGCAGCCTCTCTCACAATAACTAAGTTATTGTGTTCGTATTGACCGTAGAGTTTTCTCGTAGTCAATTTTTTACCGATCGACATCAATTTCTTCATCAACATAGCTAAAAGTAAATAAAAGGAATCTTGCAAACCTATGTTATTATTATTTCGTTATTTTGAAACATTAGAACAGGGAAACCATTAGAGTATCTTTATACTGACCATGCATGTATGTAACATTGTGAAATCGTAAAATTTTCACTATGTCACGGTCTCTATCGCCAGCGTAGGCGATTTCTTGGATTTCAGCAATTTGTTTCATCAATTCTAAGAAATCAGGGTCGAATTTGGTTTTCACCAACTGTATGACATCAATCAGGCTTTGACGATAATCTTTAGCTCGTTTGACTTGTTTTGATTCGAAGGATGCCATCGCTGCCCTATCGAATAAATCATTTTCTTTCCTAAGGTAAAGGGTTTCGATCAAAGTTATGATTAGTTTTTCGCGAATTTTGAGGAAAACTCTAATCTTCACGCAAATTAATCCACTTAAGGTACAACCAGAGCAGCAAATGGAAGCAAATTTTAAGCCGGGGGTCTATGTTCTATGTTCCCAGCACCTTCGCAGCCTCAGAGTGTAACGCTGTTGGTTTCTGTGTGCCTTTTTCCTTCTTGACTTTTTTTTTTATTTTCAGGTTGTTGTTACCCTTCAAGTAACCTCAAATGGATCGAAAATTCAAGACCTCACATAACCTATTTCAATGTAAGGGATGGTTTGTAATTCTTCCTGTTTTCTCTTAAAGTCCGTCCATTTTTCATTTGGAATAATCGTTGACGATTATTATTAGATACGTTAAGGTCATATCACATGAAACAGAACGCACTTTTATATAATCACAAATCCTCTCATGAAGACGAAAGTGAAAAATTATTGTGTGCGCTTTGACAGCCGACAGCGCATAAGTAAAGCTCGTAAAAAGTTATTATCCAAATGAAAATGGCTGGAATCTTGTCAAACCTTCAGTACTCTTAGCGTATCACATAGTTTTCATTACCAGTAAGGATACAGTAAGAAGGATTGAAAGTTAAGTTTTATGTATATTTGATATTGGTTTTACTATTTAATCTGATTTTCCAGGTAGAAAGATCAGATGTCACAGAAGATTGGATGTTTTATAAAGTCTATTGTAGTCTATTGGAGAGCCTTATTGTTGTAGCGAATGAGATATTACAGTTGTCAATTCCTTTTCCTGAGGCCCGGAAGACCCGAGTTACAAAAACCCGAGTTACGACGAATGACGTCATAATTTGAGACTTGTGACGTCACATTCATCGTTACTTCGGTTTTTGTAACTCTGGTTTTCCAGACCTCCCTTTTCCTGCTGTTCACTTTACAGTTGATGCTCTGTAATTCGACGTTCTACTATTCGATACGTTCCCTTTATCGATGAAATTAAAAGTCACTTTCAAACGACGCTCTATTATTCGATAAGCTCCCCTATTCGATGAAAATACAATCCCCCTTGAAAATCGAATTAAAGAGCGTCAACTGTAGTTTATTTATATATCCAATTGCTATAGGGGAAGGAACTTTCGTGAGAATTGCAATCATGTTAATCTATTTGGTGGATAGATCAAGGGAAAATTTGCTGTAAACCACTCGGAGTTCCAATGTTGAAATTGTTATCTTTCTCGTCTAGATTTATCTCGTAATAACTAAAATAAAAATGTCGTCTTCCGAATCAACCGAATCGAGCGACCAAGCGACGATCGAAGCTCAAGAAGCTGAAATTTTAAGCCTAAAAGCTCAATTAGCCAATGAGTATTTTTTTTTAATTACGAAGTCAAAGAATTTTTGCAAGATTTGCAATCAATTAAATTTTACAATTTCTTCTGCAAGTGAAATCTTTTTCCAATATTATGTGAAACATTTTGCATCTCTACGGAAAGGATAATTTAATTTGTTTCATTTTTCAGAGTTGAAAGCAAAGAAAATCAGGAGTCATCCCGTGGAGCAATGCATCGGTAAGTGAAACTAATACTCCAATATGACAGGAAAATATGGAAGGTCCAGGACATTTTGTTTTACAAAATTACGTAAGCTAAGGGACCATTTAAAAATCATTTTAAAAGAGGCTATAAGCCAAAATTGATATTTTTAGTTTTTGCCTGTAATCTGCTGGGTGGGCGTGCCCCTAAGCTCCAAAATCAAAAATATCAATTTTGGCTTCTTTAAATGATTTTCAAGCTTTTTCGTAGTAATATTTTAAGTAAGGTTTTCTCTCGAATGAGCCAAAAAAAATTGAATTTGGACCCTTTTTCATTTTTCGATGACGTCATCATTTATGACGTCATTTTGTCTTATTTTCTTAACATCTCGAGATATATGCATTTAGGTTGTGACCTTTTTCTTTACCAGTTTTTCATGCTCTTTCGAATGGAACAAAAAAAATTTGAATTTGACGACTTTTATTTTTTGTTGCTATGGTAACCAATGACGTCATTTTCCATGGCAACAGGGGTGTTAGAATTTTGTATCCCAAGATTTTCTTAATCCTTGAGGGGTCAGTGCATCAGATCAAAAGTTAGTTTGCTTGTATCAAACCTGTGCACACGAGAAGCTTTTTCGATACATAAGCCCCTGCACTAAACGGTTTATAACTTGTATTAACATAGCATGAATGGGTGCAAAAATGAATTGGTTTAAATATGAACAGGTCTGGTTATGGAGATCAAAACTTACATTAATCATACTCTTTTTATTACAGAACGTACGTATCGCGAATTTCTGTACGAGGTCAGGGAGCACGGGACCAACGACAACTCTGACCACGCATTGGGATGCTGGGTTCGCGAGTCTTGAATCTGTATTACCTTGAGAGAAGAAATTTTGGCGATTCAAGAATATTTCTAAATTTGGCGAGAATTAATTTGGGCAAATGACTTTGTTTAATATTTTAGCTGAAAAAGGGTAAAAACATTTGGCGAATGACAAAATTATCTAATTTTGGCGAATTTTTCAGGCAATTCGCCAAATTCGCCAAAATTTCCTCTCCTAAGGTAGATTTGGGTCTAAAACCGCAAAATTAACTTCCCGCGAAAATTTACAAAATTACCAATCCGCGAAATTTTTACAAAATCGGTATTTTGAGGCTCCTGGAAAATTTGATGTGTTATTTGATTACTTACTTGCTCCTGGATTTTCGACCAAGGGGGTGTTGGAAAATGTGAGGTGTTTTTTCTGGAACATGATCCTGGATTTTGAGAACAGATATTTTGTAGCCGACTCCTGGATTCTAAGCAGGTGTTCCGAAAGGACATGGTTCCTGGATTTATTTGTTAATTTTTTTCTCCTGGAAAAAAAGAACAGATATATCGAAAAATTCCGCCAGCGCCTGCTTCTGATCTTCAACCAAATGTTTCTTGCCTTTTAACTGGGTTGATATGCTCAGTTCAAACAAAATAACTTTTCTGAAGCCACAACTGAATGGATAACTGACACTTTTGAAGCCATACTGTAAAAAAAAAATATAATAGAAACCAAACAATTAAAAAGCAAAGATTTTTCAATTTTTAGAGGGAAATTTCAGAAATGGGGTCGTTGAAGATTGAAAACCTATCCATGCTAGTGCTAAAGACTGTTAATCAAAATTCTCATCAAGCCCCTTACAAGAGCAGCCACCGGCTAGGAAGTATGAAATATCTGTTCTTGAGGTCCCTTTTTCCTGGAAAAAAACTATCTGTTCTGTATCCTGGGCTCTCCTGGATTATATCATCTATTCTGGGGGAAAGAATGGGGTTCCTGGAAAATTTATATCCGTTCTCTAGTAATATTATGCTCTTGGAAAAATATAACAGCTATTCTCTAAGCAAATTAAAATGCTCATCCTAGAAAATGACACCTTTTAAGAAGACTATGAAGCTCCCTGGAAAAGAATCTGGCATCTGGTTGTGTTTTTCACAATTTAACTCCTGGATTTTTTGAACAGATTGTCCGCAAAAGATATTGTTGATTGCCGACTTTATTCATCAGGATTTACTAGGTCTTTTGATTCAACAAAATTTACTATAGACCGACCAACTGACAATATGAAGAAGCTTTATGATCCAAACAGAACATAATATTGATGGTCAACTAAAGCATAAATCTTTTAGTGATAAGGCGAAAATAAAAAATTGTAGTGTTTCCGGAATGCATGTATTTTTTGCTATTTTTCGATAACTTTATAAGATCATTGAAATAGAACTTTAGATAACTTTTATGTACAAACAGTTTGAAGTAAGCCCTGAGTACTAATGTAATAACTACTAACAAACAAAACTTGATTTACAAGTGGGAATATCTAACTAATAGCTTCGACGGTCAACTTGATTTTCTTTCGGTGAACCATATAGATGAACCCATAGTGTGCGGTCGGGTCAGAAAAAAAATGTTCACCCGGCCGGTTTCCAGAAAGACAACTAATTTTCCTTTTCTTAAAGGTCTTGTTTTGATTGAAAGGTCTGATGATGCTGATGTAGTAAAAACAAGTGCGACAAGATTAGAAAAAGGTTTTGAAAAAATGGAAACTTTGGAAATACCTTGAAAAAAAAATTCTCAATCAAAAGGACTTTTACCAGACTCTTTGGGACCATTTAAAAAGTACGTACGCTCAAAATTGGTGAAAATTGACCACCCACTCCCCCTTGTATGCTTTGGCATTACCACCCCCTACGTGTACGTACGCTTTTGAAATGACCCCCCCCCCCTTCGAAAGAAAAATTGAAGTCATATTAAAAAGTCTAAACAAGGGTAAATTAGGGGACTTTGAGAAAAATTAAAACAAGTTCAACTTCTGTTTGTCTTTGTTGATGATATAATCAGAAGATCTAACCAAACTTAGACTGAGATTTCGTTGTATTGAAAAATGTCAAAGCGTACGTCCCTTTCTATTTGACCTCCCCCCTCCAATAACTCAGAGCGTACGTACTTTTTGAATGGTCCCTTTCGAATGTTTTTATGGTTTATAATAATTTTTTTAATCAAACTTTAATCGTTCGACGAAGTTCAGTTAGTTTGATTGGTCGATTGGTCCGACAAGTTTGTTTGGTCGGGTCTGGTATGGAGGGCTTGTAATAACGGTCTCACATCAGATAAGGTTCAACGATTTTTCCAGTTCCCGCACTAAGATCCCACGCCGCTTTCAAGGAAAAAAAAAACAGTTGGGCAGTTCTGTAAGTAAGCACAAGATTTTCTTCTGCACACAAACAAACAAATCTTTATCAATCTTAATTACTAAAATAGCAGAAAAATCCCAGAGAGGTAAGGAGAATCTTAGTGCAGCAAGTGGAATCTCATGCAAAACAGCGATATGTATAAACATGTCATTTTGCATTTTTTGAGACTTGACTTGAGTTTTTAATTAACTTATATACATCCTAATTTAGCAAAAGGATGTGAAAAAGGTCTATCAGGATTTTAAGGGAGTAGGCCCTATTGTCTATGATGACCAATATCAATACTCAAGATTTTAGAATAGGCTTGCAATAGGCAATAAGTGTTAAAAACATCATAGAATAAATAATTATGTTTTTACCTTTGTTGTTGTTGTTCTGTACCTTTACTTGCATGTCCATTTCTTCAGTTATTCTCCATTCAAATAATTATGAAAACAGACCAATCATAGATAATTACCAAACAGGATCAGGGTGATAAAATTACAATCAAATCAGCTGGAATATACCATCAAACACTTAAAACTGTTCCAGACCAAAAAGGCGAACAGCCTTGGCAGCCATTTTTCAGTGAATAAAAAATTTTTCCCGCCTCCCCGCTTCAAAAATTTTCGAAGTTCAAAAACATAAAATTCCGGTCTGTAAAATCCGTCCACCACAGGTCCGCCGCCTTGCAACCAGCCCACGGATGCTTTGTTTAGGGGTGTCTGTGCTAGAATGAAAAATGCATGTTCTTCCCACTGGAAACCTTTCAATATTATTATTTTTATCGAAAGGCAGATAAATTTGCTACATTTTCCTGCCCTGTCACATGTCGCAGGGACCTTTTAACAGGCTGATATGGGCACTGAAAGTGCAAACAAGGGGGTTTTAAGGGATATTTTTTACAAAAAACAGCACTTTTGAGAAGAATGAACCATCTGACAGGGCTGATCACTATGCAGAAAGGTCTTGCCGATCTAGAAATACAATAATATGGACATGCGTTAGGCAAAAAAGTTTATGCTAAACGCCAAAAACTGCCTAAAAATATACTCGCTAAAACAACGTTTTTTCGCATTTGATGTGTGAAGTGTTTCAGTCATATAAACAAACATTTTTCATTTAAGAAAAGGTTAAATCACAAAACAAAAGAGTTTTGAGAACTCTGTGAAACATAACATTTATGATACAGAATGTCAAAAGACCCTAAATTTAAAATTTTACCGCCCGCGCCTTACGGGCGTTGAGCTATTTAATGAAAAGAATATACAATATTTAGAAAAAAAAATATCAGAGTCCTTCCCCTCTCAGAAAAAAATATTTCAATGATTTCGAAAGATCAAGAGACAAAAAGCATTCTCCAGACTGTCCAGATTAAACGTACTTACTAAAATAAATTGTTTCAAAACATTCGAAAACATTTGCGCCCTCGTGTGAACACTCAAAAACATTCGATTTTCAAAGCACTGTTTACATTTGAAAATTCGGATGTATTTTCGGCGTAAAGCTCTGTTTAGACTTAAACACGGAGAAAACTACAGACTCGCAAATTTCATCTCATTGATTTCCTCGAGTACTTCTAATGTTATCATTATTCTGACAACATGACACTTTCTTTTAAAAATATTGACATTATATCTTTTTTATAACTTTTTCGCTAGAGGATGAGCAGAAGCCTAGTTGAGGCACAAATGTAAACATTAGGGCGCAATAGATTTTGTTTTCAGGTAAATAAAATGGCCATTTCCCATGCCTGGGTTTTTATAATTTCCGGGTATAAAATGGCAATTTCCCAGGCCTGGGTTTTTCAAATTCGGCGTGGAAAATTGCCTTTTTACAGGCCTTGAACCTTTAAATTCGGGGTGTGAAATGGTCATTTCCCAGGGTGAATTTTTCTGATAAATTTTAAATTGATAATTCGTCGATGAGATTTCACGTATGCGCACAAGCACAAGCCTTGGAAATGGCCATTTTACATCCCAAAATTCCAGGCCTGGAAAACGACCATTTTCTTCGAGGTGGGATTTAAGATCTGCAGAATAAAAATCCCACCCTCAAACAAAATGGCTATTTTACAACCTGAAAAATCCCATGCCCTGGGAAATGGTCATTTTTGGGGTGGAAATCGGATTTATTTTGACGTGTCAGCTGTTTGAAAAATTTCGCATAGATTTAATTTCGCGAATGAGCCTGAAAACGGCTGAAAATCGTGATTTTTGGGTATAGATGGAGAGTTTTACTAGTTTCTCCACCCAAAATGCGATATTAAAAAATTTCGCGAAAATGGCAAAAATTCGCGAAATCGTGAAATTTAATTTCATGAAAATTAATCCGATTAAAGTATCAAAAATTGGAGATTTTAAATCCCAGCTAAAAATCCTAGGCTTGTAAAAAATAAAGCTCATTTTTTTTTTTGGGGGGGGGGCGGGGTGTGGTTTCAATCTGTAATCTTTGCTTGCGTTTGGGCACCCGCCGCAGTTTACTCACACTAACTAAAATAAAATTTGGATTGTAGTATAACCACGATTTTCAGGAAGTCTCGAAGTATCACTAATTTTAGGAGAATATAACATTTGATCAATACGAGTTAAATGCCATAACTGTATCAACAAGAAGTCTGGAAGTAGCACGGTTGTTAGATGAATTTAGCATTTTATCAGAAAAAATGACCGGCCCGATAGCAAAATTCTCCTAACCTTCAACCAAGAAAGCCACACAGAAAAGTTTGAAAGAAATGTCCGAACTTTCGTTCAACCCACCTTTCCCATTCAAGACTCGAAACTTGAGAGACATGTACCTGTCCACTCCAAAAATAGAAAATCGACCTCACCGAAGGTAAAATGCTCATTTTCTTTAAGAAATTGACAATGATATTGTCATTAGAGCAAAGCTTAGATTTGTCTACGACCTCATTGATGAACATTTCATCTCCTACCCCTGGTCTGAACATGTTGGAAGTAAACTTAACCCCTTTTTCAAAATTAGAGCAGGAAAACAGTACTGAGGTGTCACTGACCCTTTGAAACTTTGAAAAAATCCTTGGGTTTTATCATCTGGAGTAGAAAAACAGTACTGAAGTGTCACCGACCATTTGAAACCTTGAAAAAGTCCTTGGGTTTTATCATGTGGGAACAGATCCAACCCCTTTAGGAACTTTAGGATCTCATGGGGGAGGCATGTAAGCCAAAATGGGTACAGGGACATGCCCTTAGATTCGGCTAATGCTTCAGATTCCTTTCTAAATTTCTGGAAATCTAAGGTCAAGTCACCTGCTATGGGTTTAGTGCAAAAGGTTATAACTTGAATATTTAGAAATTGTATTAAAATGATAAATCCTGCAGGGTAAACTTACAATAATACTATAACCCCGGAGTGGGTACTTAGGAAGAATGGGTGCTGGGTATGTGCGGGCGATAAGGGTTGGTTTTTTCACCTTCCTAAGTCTTTCTTTGCCAAAGGGTTACAGAAATCAGAAAATTCCAAGGTAGTTTCTCTAAGGGTGGGAAAATTCATGCTTTGGAAAATTTTGATTTTGATAGAAAAGATTATAAATAGTCTCTAAGGGTCAGTTTTCGAAAGTTCTGTCCGCACATGCTGTCAACAGCTCTAACTTGGGGCAGTCTGATAAAACATGGGACAGCAATTCGGCCATCATTTTACCGAGCCTCCAAAGTCATTTAATTAACATTTTGGCAAATCCAATAGAAAACAAACTTGTTGTCAAGAGAGATTTAACAGTAAGTGAAAATACAGACCAGAAAGTCAACCATCCCATGATATGACCACTTGTCCCAAGTTGGAGCCTTTGACGGTACCCCTCATCCGCCAACCCTAGTACCCCCTCCCCTGGACTATAACTCATTGCTTCATTTATGGTAATTTTATTTATGTTTACAGGTCGGATTGATTTTGTTGGCTATGTCACTTTTGTGAGTGACCTTATTAAAGGTAAAAGATATTCGAGAGGTGGGCTTAAGTATCTCACTTGTGCCATGGACCAATCCATTAATTTGAATGAACAAGAACGTACATTGACTGTCTTTGGTGACTTTGTTGAAGAGATTGTCCTTGATTGCATTTACGAGATATCCTATGTTACAAATACCAAATTTAATCAAAGAAGAGTTTTGAAGACTTCGAACCGATCAGTCATCATCTCAAAGCCCAATAACGCCATTGTGTTACGACAAATAGCACAGTAGTCAGTGTTGTCCAATCGAGCTTGCAAAAATTAAAGAAATGTCCTGGTTGTGGTAGTGAACCGTTAACTGGTTCATTGGTCATTAAATGTAATAATTGTGATACATGCCATGCAAAATCTCAACTACAAACTGGTGGTACATTATCATTCACTGTTATTTGCAACAACATAAACCTAAGACGCAGGTTTGATTGCCCCCACGAAGTCGTAGAACGATATGTTGGCTGTACTACTAATGACTGTGACAAGTTTTTATCGTGTTTCTTGGATTCCAAAGTTACAATAACTCACAACAAGCTACATGCTGAATGGATCTACCTGATGATGAAAGTTGGATAGCAATGTGAGAAAAAAAATGAAAAAAATTAGTCAGAAAATATAGCGTATAGCGAAAATGCATAACGCAATAAATTCATCATTGATTGTTGATGGGGGATGAGGGAAGGGTTGTAGGGGAAAAAAAAAGTTCTTGTCACAAAAATCAGTTTTACTGACAATTGAATCATGCTTGATGGCGAGCATTGTTATCAATAATGTTTTTGTGTAAAAAACATAGAAATATAAGGAAAAAATCCAATGAAAATCTGCAAACACGGCGATTTCCGGCATTTTCAACCGGAAAAAAATTTCCTCAAAAATCGAACTCGGCCATGTTTTGAGCGTTGCGAATACGCATCTTTCTGCAAAAAATCAGAAAAAACTAAGGATGAAAATTCAAGAAAATGTCAAAAAACCGGTTTTTCCGGCATATGATTTTTTTTCGAAAATCGGGATCCATCACATTTCGGGCATTACCATTTTGCATCATTGTGCCAAAAATCAGAAAAAACTAATGAGCCAATCTCGAGAAAAGCAGGTAACAGACGGACGGACGAACGGACCTCCAGGTAGGTCCAAAAAGGACGTTGTCTCAAATATTGAAGCTTTCACTGATGTGACCCCTGCCGCATTTCACAGTGATCAAAGTGATGATGAATAGACAAAGATGTCAACAGAGTCTTGAAGTTATTTGTTTATCTGTATATTAATAGCCGTAGTCTGTATGTGTGTTTGTGTGTCACTTTCGTTTTCGCAAGCAATGTTTTTGTTCTTTTAAAAGATGATTTTTGCTTCTTGCTCCACAAATGTGTTAAATCAGATTCACGCCGTTTTAATAATCAGGGGGTAAGATTTCTTGGAAAATGAAATCTTTTCCGTATTCACCCGAACAAGTTGAACACCCGTCCCCTCTAAAATGATTTTGATTGGTTCTTATAAAAAATTAAAAACATGATAGGGGGTCATATTGGACTTTATTCTAATGGGGCATGCTGGCTGTATCCACTAAGATGCGGAACAACACAACACCCGTCACAACTGTGCTAATTTCTTATTTTCATAATTTACATACCTTCACTTTCATTTGATTTTTGCTGGAGCTGGCTGGATTAACTAAAAGTTAACTAATAACCTTCGGCTCGATAATGGTTTTGGAGAAAAGAATCACTGGCATACCAGGTCAAAATTAAGTGTTTCTTCGAGCTATGTTCAAAGTATGAGTATGTTATTTTTTGTTTTTATATCCTAGGTAGCTCATGTTAGCAGGCCAGATAATATGTGTATTATAGATTTTACTCAGTCATGTGCAGAGTAAAAATCCTTCCCGAAAATGAGCCAAGAAAATCGAAATGATCCTGATTGAAGATGATGAAGGGGGGCCTGCTGAGAGGGGTAGAAGAACTGCTGCTGAAAATGCGCGTAGGAGAAGGGCAATAGAAACTCCTCAGGAAGCTCAACAGCGAAGAGCAAGGAATGCTCAAAGAATAAGAACTGTGCGTGCAAATGAAAATGAGCAGCAGACGCAGGAGCGCAGACAAGTTGAATTAGAGCGTGCTAGAGACAGGCGGGCAAATGAAAATGAAGCACAACAGCATAGGCGAAAGAATATTAATGCTCAAAATGAAAGGAATAGGCGCGCAAATGAAAATAGTGAGCAAGGGCGTCAAAGGAGGCAAGCAAATGTAGAGCGAAACAGAAATATTCGTGAAAACGAAAACGAGGTACAGATTGCACATAGGCGTAGAGGGATAATGCCTGGCACCGCAGACCAAGGCGCTTGAATTTAGCTCACATTGGTAACCCCCTTCCTGATGAACACTATTTAGGAGCTTTTAACCATGTTTGTGAGTTTTGTGGGGCCTTGAAATTTGAAAAAGAAAATGAATTCAAGTGTTGCTCTAAAGGCAAAGTTTCCCTGCCTCAATTAGAACCTTTTCCACCTCAACTTCAACATCTTTTCACTGATGATTCAAATGAGGCCAAGGAGTTTCGAAAAAAAAATTCGTATTTACAATAACTCTTTTGCTTTTGGGTCTTTTTCTGCCAACTTGAGACCTCCTCCAGGTATTGGTCCTCCAACATTTAGAATTTGTGGACAAATTTGTCATCGCTACGGTACTCTTTTTCCTAACGAAGAACAACCACAATATGCTCAATTGTATATCATTGAAGCTGCACAAGCTTTAGGTTTGAGAATGAAGAATCCATCTGCAGTTGATTGTAATAGGGCCACTATGGCTTTAATCCAGGATGTTCTTGGAACAGTAAATCCTTATGCTGCTTCTTTTAAGCACATGAAACAGGTTGAACAAGAGGAACAAAATCGTGCTATAGCTGAAAACCGTCCAGTTTCTAGGATAACCATGGTAATGAGAGAGGGGCACGATCAAAGGCGTGGCAATGCGCCTTTGCATGAAGAGGTGGCCGCCATCTTCACAGGAGAAGATGGTGCTCCACCAGCTGGTAGGAATATCGTTGTCTATCCACGAAACCATCATTTGCGAAGTATACCATCAACATCTAGCGTAGTTGATCCATATATCTATCCATTACTTTTTCCAAGAGGTGATCTGGGCTGGGATATGAATATGCCTCACGTAGCTGAGAGGGCGACAAGGACCAGGAATCATGTGACACAACTTGAGCATTATGTTTATCGGTTAGCTATCCGAAGGGGGTTCTCTGCACTCCATTTGTCAGGTAGGCTATTTCAGCAATTTATGGTGGATGCTTACACAAAAGTTGAAGGTTCAAGGTTGGACTTTCTTCGTCACAATCAGCAACAATTAAGGGCCGAATGTTATCAAGGTTTAGTTGACCATCTTGAAAATGCTGCAGAACAAAGAAACTTGAATGCGGGTCATGTTTTTGTTTTGCCTTCAACCTTTTCACGGTCTCCCAGAGCCATGCACCAGCTTTACTTGGATGCAATGGCTGTAGTTTCTAAGCATGGAAAGCCAGATGCCTTCTTGACTTTCACGTGTAATCCTAGATGGCGTGAGGTAACTGAGAACTTACTTCCCAATCAGAAAGCGCACGACAGGCCTGATTTACTTACTCGTGTTTCGCATGAAGTTATTTGCCATGAAAAAGGAAATAATGCAGGATGGTATTCTTGGAATGGTTGTTGCCTGTGTTGATGTGATTGAGTTACAAAAGCATGGTCTTCCCCATACACATATTTTGATTCATTTTGCAGCTGAATTTAAGTTGAGAAATGCAGATGATATTGACCGCTTGATTTGTGCACAGCTCCCTGATCCAGAAACTGAACCTGAGCTTTACGAGATCATCAAGTCCAACATGATTCATGGACCATGTGGTGCTTTGAATGAACGTAGTCCGTGTATGATTGATGGTAGTTGCTCAAAAGGCTTTCCAAAATCTTTTAACGATGAAACGGTTATGAATGTGGATGGCTATCCTTCTTATCATAGACCTGACAATGGCCATACTGTTAGGGTAAGGAATCTTGATCTTGATACTAGATGGGTCGTGCCATATTGTCCTTATTTGTGCAAAAAAATATAATGCTCACATTAACTTGGAAGTCTGTGTTTCCATTAAAGCTGTCAAATATCTTTACAAATACATCTACAAAGGCCATGACACAGCCCATATTGAGATTGCAGAGAATAGATCATGATGAGATTAGAACCTTTCTTGATGCACTATGTTTCTGCTCCAGAAGCATGTTGGCGTTTATTCGCTTTTCCTATGCACACTCATACTGTTATCAGGTTGGCGGTACATTTACCTAACTTTCAGCGTGTTTATTTTAGGGAAGGTGAAGAAGAAAATGCAGCTGATAGAGCTGGCAAATAATGAGACTATGTTGACTGCTTGGTTTTTGCTGAACCAAAATGATCCTACTGCCAGGCAAATTCTCTATCCTGACATTCCCTATGACTACGTCTTTATCAAATCTAGAAATGGTAACAAGTGGAAAGTAAGAGAGCGAGGCCATGGAACAGTAATCTGTTGGATGTATAATGCAAGTGAAGGTGAAAGATATTTTCTAAGAGTTTTGTTGTTACACATTCCAGGTGCTACATCCTTTGAATACTTGAGAACTTTTGATGGGGAAATCTATCCAACTTTCAGAGAGGCATGTTTAGCAAGGGGTCTTTTAGCTGATGATAATATCTGGGTTTAGACTTTGAATGAAGTAGTTCATGTTGCCACACCAGTCAAAATTCGAAGAACGTTTTGCACCATCCTCATTCATGGTGAGCCAAATAACCCGGCAGAGCTATGGGAGAGTTTTAAGGAGCACATGATACAAGACTTCTTACGCCACCATAGTGAATTGCAAGCTGAGCAAATGATCTAACTATCTAACATTGCAAACATGCTCCAACAATTTGGAAAGTCTTTACAAGATTTCAATCTGCCTGATTTTGATGTAGAGATTGTTCAGGAACAACCAAATGCTGCTGCTAATCGAGTGGAAGCCGACCGTGTTAGGCCATCCTTGAATGAGGCTCAAACCACTATAGCTGATGCTGTCATTAACGCTCTTTCAAATAATGATTTCAACTCTGCTAAGCTATTTTTTGTAGATGGTCCTGGTGGTTGCGGTAAAACGTACACCTACAACTACATTATAAAGGAGGCCAGAGCTCAATCTTTCACTGTTTCCACCTCCTCCTGGACAGGTATTGCTGCAACACTTCTTGATGGGGGGAAGACGTGCCACAGTCTTTTCAAGTTGCCTGTACCTGTTAATGATGGTTCTACATGTAGTGTGAAACCCAATAGTACCCATGCAGAATTTTCGAGGAATCAAGATATTTTTATCTTCGACGAAGCATCAATGATCCCCAAACATGCTCTTGAAGCTGTAGATAGAATGTTGAGAGATATTTGTAACAGTGGCGTACCATTTGCTGGAAAAGTTGTTTTGTTAGGTGGCGACTTTCGACAAACCCTTCCGGTTGTAAAAAGAGGAAGTCCAGCCCAGGTTGTTGAAAGTTGCTTGAAAAGAAGTCCTCTTGGCCTCTAGCACAAGTATTTCATTGAATCAAAACATGCGGACATGTATCGNAATAAGATTTCAATCTACCTGATTTTGATATAGAGATTGTTCAGGAACAACCAAATGCTGCTGCTAATCGAGTGGAAGCCGACCGTGTTAGGCCATCCTTGAATGAGGCTCAAACCACTATAGCTGATGCTGTCATTAACGCTCTTTCAAATAATGATTTCAACTCTGCTAAGCTGTTTTTTATTGATGGTCCTGGTGGTTGCGGTAAAACGTACACCTACAACTACATTATAAAGGAGGTCAGAGCTCAATCTTTCACTGTTTCCACCTCCTCCTGGACAGGTATTGCTGCAACACTTCTTGATGGGGGGAAGACGTGCCACAGTCTTTTCAAGTTGCCTGTACCTGTTAATGATGGTTCTACATGTAGTGTGAAACACAATAGTACCCATGCAGAATTTTTGAGGAATCAAGATATTTTTATCTTCGACGAAGCATCAATGATCCCCAAACATGCTCTTGAAGCTGTAGATAGAATGTTGAGAGATATTTGTAACAGTGGCGTACCATTTGCTGGAAAAGTTGTTTTGTTAGGTGGCGACTTTCGACAAACCCTTCCGGTTGTAAAAAGAGGAAGTCCAGCCCAGGTTGTTGAAAGTTGCTTGAAAAGAAGTCCTCTTTGGCCTCTAGCACAAGTATTTCATTTGAATCAAAACATGCGGACAGGTATCGGGGAGCAAGAATTTTCCAACTTTCTTTTGCGATTGGGTGAGGGTGCTTTGCCAATGAAAGCTCACGAACCATATCTAGGGTGCATCGAAATTCCAGAACAATGTGTGCTCCCTAAAGACTCTGATCTGATTCAACAAATCTTCGTAAATTTTGCAGATGGTGAGGACCTAACAAAACGGGTGATTCTAACTCCAAAAAATGAAGAAGCCTAGGAAATCAATGAAAAAATTGTCAGACGGGGGATGTCTGTACTTATTTCAGTTTTGACTCGTGGTTGCTGATACACAGGAGGAAGTTGGAAGTTGATCTTTATCCTCAAGAGTTTCTAAACTCAATTACCCCAAGTGGAATGCCTAGACACAAGTTAAATCTTAAAGTGGGGTCTGTGGTAATGTTACTTCGTAATTTGTCCCTGAAAGATGGTCTTTGTAATGGAACGCGTCTCAAGGTCTGTAATTTACAAGACAATGTCATTGATGCAGAAATTCTTACTGGTTTTTTTGCTGGTCAAAGAACTTTGATTCCCAGGATCACATTTTGTCCCAACGACACAAATTTACCATTTCAACTGAAAAGAGTCCAGTTTCAATTACGGCTATCTTATGCTGTTACAATCAATAAAAGCCAGGGGCAAACTTATGAAAAAGTTGGTATATTTTTGCGTCGACCATGTTTCTCACACGGACAACTGTATGTTGCTTTTTCTCGCACACGTGCATTCAACTGTGTTAAAGTTCAAATTTGTAATTCATTCCAACAAGGGTATGCTAGACGCAAATGCTATACAAAAAATGTTGTATACCCTCAGATTCTTTGATTTTCTTTTACCTACTACTACTTTATTATTCATGAGCTACTTAGGATGTAAACGGAATAATAACTACTTAAACAAAGAAAATTTGATTGACTAATGATTTTTTCATTTCAATCGTTTGTTGAGTTTTTCTTTAACGAGATTGTGTTTCTGTATATAATTTAGTATCTATAGTAGCTTTTCTTAACCATGTTGTCTTTCACATTATTTTTGATTGGGTTGGGCAGGGTATTGATAAGAAATTGCCATTGTTTGTGCAAATACAATTTTGATGACATTAGCAGTTAAACAATTCTTATGAAGAGATGAAGCTTGCTTTGTTACTGCCTTACATTCAATCATTTGCCACCGTCATCGAGATGTCAATGTTTGGAAAGAAGACAGCTTTGCACCAACCTAACTTGAGATCCCCATTCTATTATATGGGAGACAAACCATTTAATATGGTTTGTTTATGGCAATTGCATTTACCAACCTGCTCAAGAGTCATGTCAACAAGTTTCATCACTACCCAAGTTTTACTGAAGAACCTGCAATGAGATCCCCATTCCATATGGGAGACAAACCACTTCAAATGGTTTGTTTTTGGAATTCATCTGCGACTGAACCACGATGTTTTGTGAGGCAAGCAGTATTAAAGAATTTCGTTTTGCATGTTTCATCATCCCACTTTTAAAAGCTGAATTCATGTCCATCCCTTTGCAATTAGCATTGGCATTGTTGCCAAATCCCGGGAGGAGCTCAAGGAGCTTCTCAAAGCTCCAAAAAAAGTAGAGAGCGGTAAGAAAAATTACATGATTTTGTTACCGTTTCGGTAGGCTGACCATGAGTCAGTCAGTAGGAATAGTTTTAGGCCCTTTTTTGGCCATTTTTGATGACCTGTTTTTTTCAGTACAAATCTCTGTAAACACAATTTTAAAAAAGTTCTGGAAAGGGAATTTCGACTTCCATCTGAAAGTATGAAAATGGGGTCATTTGCAAAATTCAATATTTAGTTAACCTAAAATGGCCCAAAATCAGCCATTTTTCTTGATGCAGCTATGCAAGAAGTTTGACATTTTCAAATTTGGCTAGAAAAGTAGACATTTAAAAGTACTATTTTGAAATGGTATTCTTTATAGGGTTTTCGTGTCTAGATTGCAAGATATCTTTAAGTTTGAAGTTTGATTTTTGCTGCAAAATTTGTTTAATTTTAAACTTTAAATTTCTGTTACAAGTCATCGAAAAACGACCCAAATGGCCCACTGACTAATTGATGAAATAGTTCAAAAACTCATTTATTGCTGGCATTTTTTTCATTAGCTTTTACAGTATCTTGTGATAAATTTACAACAATAAAACTGTACTCCATACTTTTCTTTTAGTGAGCGCATACAATTCCTGAGCCCGAGCCTCGTCGTCGTCGTCGTCTTCACGGTTCTCGCCATACACAAAGGTGAAGGAGAGAAAATGATCGTTTGTGTCGTATTTGTTTGGTTGTTTGTTGCGTTTCGTTGGATTGTTTGGAAAGTTGTAGTACATGTTAGAATACCTTTTTGAGTTGTATGTATTTATTTTTATTTTTTCTATAAATTTTTTATACTCTTCCTGAAGAATCTACAGCGTTGCGTTACGGTATCATGCCTTACTCTCCTCCTCAATAGATTATTTTTCGAACCACTGAGGTGGCATTTACTCAACTACTTAACGCTCAATTCAACTCATTCCCTTATGAATTTCAAAATCAATTATTGTATTCATTTCTGTTCTCCCGTCTTCTGTAGAAAGGAGACTTCACGTCACAACAATGTATAGTCATGTAGTCATAGAAATTAAAGATCAAGGCTAAATTTATTGTACATTCAATCATTGATAAGATATAAACAGATTCTATTTTATCAAAAATTTATTCTTATTCCTAATATTATCATCGTAAAAAAGAAAATTATACAGACAATATATTTATTTTGTAAATTTTGTAAATTTTTATTTATTTATTTTTTCTTAAATGTATTTTTACAGCCAAAGCTAGATAGAAGATAGTAAACTTACAGATAATGATATTTTATCTTTTTGACATACAACCTGCCCAATCATTGTTATGAGCCTCTTAAAATGTACCTAAAACGTCCAAGGAACTTATTATAAGCGATGGTCAAATTTTTAACTTTGAGAACTAACAGTTATTTAAAATTTACACTCATTTAAAAGGATTTGGATGAACTTAGGGGTTATCTTGGGAAAATACCAAATAATTCAATCTCGGCGAAACTTCTCAATTTTTCGATTATATAACACTGTCTTAGCTAATATTATGCAATTACTTGATTACTTGGTATTTCCGAGAGTCCTCGCTTTTTTAGAAACTTTCCGATTTGCCTGACCCTTAATAATTTGTTTGCGCTTTATTTGGTCTTTGCTTGACTATCCTTTAAGATTTGATATTCTAATAACGTCGTGCTTCACTTCGACTTGAAGAAAATTAAGTCACAGGGGACACAACTTAAAGGTTTTCCCAAAAAAAAACTCGCCCAAATGGACTCTCCATAGTACAGTGAAGTCTCCGTAACTCGAATGTCTCCTTTAGTTGATCTTGCTTTCAAGCGAGCTTCAACATCCAAAGGACTTTTAATGCGTTCAGCTACAGCTTAACAGGCGTGCGACGCCGGGTACCCGCTAGTTTGACGTTAATTCTTCTAAATTCCCGACGTCAGAATTTTGAAAAAATGCACCCCAAAATGTTGGTCATTGGTCAGCCTGATGACCCTTTAAATCCCTTCCGCGATTTTTCTCCCGTCGATGAAGACGACGCTAGTTCCGATTTTCCCGATTTGATTTTAGAAAATCCGATCGGCGCTTTAATTATGACTTCAGCCGTTATCTCCCTAATATTGCGCCACTACTTTCTAAGTCAGCGTACTTTCTGAAAACGTTTCGCAATAATAGTTGGCTAAGTTGTTTCATCTTCATGTTGGACAAGGAGAAGAAATTTTGTCACCAAGAAATTTCAAGTGCAGTCTTTTTCGTCTCAACTTTCATCATTGTCAATTTGAAAGGTAAGAGTCATTGACTTATTTCAGTTGTTGACTTAGTTTATATAATCCAAGTCATTTTCAAAAAGACAGCAGCAAGTGTGTGCAAGTGTACACTGTCAGTGTCACTGATACATTTCCCTCACTTGCAAGTCATAAAAAAGATAGCATATTAAGCTTGTCTGTGTGTTATTATATATATCAGACAAGCAGCTACACCGTGAGGTGGCATGCGAGCTCCTCGCATCCTCTTGCTTATCTTACTTAACTTACTATTACTTAACCTACAAACCTATTGAACTGTTGAAGCCATCCTTATTGTCACTTTTTGTTTTGAAAACATGTCAAATTTGCCAATCGTACCACGTCTCAAAATTTGTTTTCTAGACTAGGCTCATTTAATCAAACCAATGTGGAATTATTTGGCCAAACTGCTGACACTCAATGTAGCGTTAACTGCTTGTACGCTATCTTTTGGTCTAATTTTCGACACGTTAATCTTTAAGACTACTGACCTTCACAAAATCTTAATCGAAGGTGATACAGTTACAAACTCTCATCTTTCTGTTGATGAAATGCCGCGTTTCATTGAAATAAATGGTGTCATAACAAATTTAAATTTTTTGAATTTTGCAAACGGCGAAGCAAACTACCTGATTAATGATTATCCTTTCCTTCAAATCCCTCTGAGTGAATCCGAATACATTAATATCCTTTCTTAGCGTTGACTTTTTTGTAAATTGGATTTCATCTCAAAACAAATTTTTTTTCTCGGCCATGTGTTTCATGACATATGGCCATGTTTTCTTTCCACGGGCTTATTTTTATTCGTATGGGTTGTGTGTTTATTCCATTTTAACTCTAACTATAATTATTTTCATCTTATCTGTCTTCAGGTGAAGGAGCTTGATGGATGACTTTTAACTACCGACTGGCTGAATCAGCAGAGCAGTGCTTTGGTGGTCTTTGGTGGGTGAACATGCACAACAAAGAAGCAGCATAAAACCAAAATATACAAAGCGTTATGACTGTATGAACAGATTGTGATTGATGGATAATACTATAAAATCGTCCTGCTGAATATAAATTGTGCCAGTTCATGTTTATTTCGTGCAATTGCAATGTTTACGAGACAAAACTCAAAGAGAGGAAAAACCTTTTAGAGGATTCGACTGACTAGAAAGCAGACTCAAAATGATAATTAATGGTTGCTATTTTAGTCATTGAAGATTTCCTCAATATTTGTTCAATTATAACGGAATCATTTTGATTTGGTTTGATTGATTCCATCGCTTGCTGGCTCTCGAGAGATTCTTGTTCATTGGAGCTTGACCAATTACAATAAGACAAATTTATATTTGTACGATAAAGAGATAACAAAAGCATGATTGATGGCTTTAGCCCAAAAGACAACTTAAATGATAAAAGTACCTATGTGACTTTTGATGCTAGCTCGAATATATTTTCAAACAAGATCTTTCACCATAAAGTCTTTTTAATATAATAATGTACTGGCAAATCAACTTTTATTTTCATAAACAATTGACGTGAGATGGTAGATACTGCTTGTTATTATTACTGTGAAGTAGGGTAACTTGCACCAGTGAAGGCTAACATACTGGTAAAATAGAGCTGTGAGCGGAGCTGCATAGATCATTTGTTTTGAAATTTTGCTGCTTTGGTTGGTCAGCCATTTGATGGATATGCAAGTTTCCCTCCACTGATGCAAGTTCACGTTATAGGTTCTAATGGCTGAAAAGCTCAAGATCATCTTTCAAACTACACATACTGTAATATATTTTTTGAATTGTTGATAAACTTGTCTTTGTAAAAGTTTTATAGAGAGGTAAGTAATTGTTTCAAAAACAAAAAGACGGGAAAATATTTTTTTTCAATTTATTCAGATAAACTACCAGCCAAAAGGCTAATATCTTTGCTGTTGGTGTTGGTCATCCAGTCATAACACAAGAAACAAGTGTGTTATTTTTTGTCACTTACTCTCGGGTACCTAATAGCCCATGGGCCCCGGCGAGCCATTTTGAGTGATGGGGCCAAAATTTTGGAAAAAAATGTCGCCCACCATGGTTGGGCGACGAAGAAAGTTTTTCACTTTTTACACCCTCAAAACCCCTTAAAACGATATCTAATTGGGGAGAATAATAGTTTTTGTAGTTTGATTTGGTCTCAAACTAGCCTAAAATAGTAACTATTAAAAACGTATGACATGGTCTACCAAAAAGTTGGGGGGCCATGGACCCCCCGGCCCCCCCCTCGTTGACGGGGCCCATGTAGCCGGGGGGATTGGAATAAGCGGGGGGTTGGAAAAAATCTCAAAAGTTAATAAGCGGGGTGTTGGAATAAAAATGTCCTGGGTGGAAAAATTTTGAAAAGGAGGCTAATACAGCTGAATTGGGACAAAAGAGGGAACTTTCCAAAACATTTTCCCAAAAATTAATAAGCAGGGGGTTGGAATAAGAATGTCATGGGTGGGAAATTTTCGAAAAATTAATTAGCGGGGGGGGACGGATATTAGGTACCCGAGAGTACTCTTTTTTTATAAGAACCAGTAAATTTTCTTAAAGGTTTAGCTGTTCTTTTTTTTGCACTTTGAGCATGAAATTGTTTTTAATCTATTCCCATTATACTGTACAGTACTGTACCATCTTTTATTAATTTTATCCATAAATTGTTCATATAAAATTCTTACAAACATACAAGATATATAGATTGTCTATATAATATATTTGCAACGATATCATAAGTCAATATATAAGGTACATATTGTGATAATTACATAAAATTCGAGTAAAAATTAATACTGTTAAGGCATACTTTTCGTCCTTCTTTGAAGTTTTTTAGAGATGCTGAATAAAGTTTTAAAAGCGGTCTGTGTCGGCCAATAATAATAATAATAAATGTGTCAGTCGTTCGAAAAATGACCTGGACATGGAGTGGAATTCATCATTTGAGTGTTGAAAATGATACCTGTCGCATATAATTGATTAGTTGAAGATTCCACGATCGATTAAACGACGATAACATGAAAAGAAAAAAAAAATACCGAGTAATAGGGTATTATAAGTCACAAGTTGACTATGAGAGAGTCAACATCAATATGACTTCAAATGACAAATGACAATAATCAGAATTTTACTTCAATTTCAACTTTGTATTTTCACAGCACACATTCTTGGCCAGCTGGTAGGTTTTTCTTGTTTCTTGTTTGCACTTTTTCTGTTTTCTTTGTTTCCTTTTGCATAGTGACTGTTCAGGCCTTAGGTTAAGTTAAGTTAGGCTCTACTTGTCAAATACATTTATAATTCAAGGCTCAATTTATTTTGTTAATTAAAAACATAGGAATTTTCATTCACTTTATTTCTTAGTTTGAACTTGAACCTCAATATCAATTCAATCAACGTTACAAATTCCTGTCTGTGTGTGTGTGCGTGGACTTACAGATTGAATGCCAAACACCTTTGTGTGCAATACTGAATATTTAAGGGCGCAGTTGTTCTCTGAATCGGTCAAATTTGATATTGTCTCGTGGAACGCCAAAATTATTGGTTGTGGCGGACTGGGTATGCGGGATGGCAGTTAGCCATCCTCAAGGATGGCTTCCTCTGGGAAGCCTGGCGCCCTTGCCCTGCAAAGCCATTATAGATCGATCGTTTAAAAGTTTTGCTAGACAGACAGTTCCATCATTTCCACTTCTGTTGTGAGAGTCTCTTTTTCTTTTTTTTTACTTCATTGTACTTTTACTGGATTATTTAGGAAACTTATTTTGAATTGAAAATTTTCTAGAGACGACTTTAATCACTTCAGTGTTGAAAATTGTCAAATGCAAAACTACGTGAATATGTTTTTCTCTCTAAAACTTGCATACAACCGAATTTTAACTGTATATAAACCGCAAATTTTAGTATATATAACCTGTATAATATTTTAAGAATTTTATTTTTACTTTTCATTCCATCTCTTCGGAGAACTAGGTGTAGTTGGAGCATCTTATAGCCCGGTTACGGCAATCAAAATAGGAAAAGGAAAATTCTGATATAAAACCCCCCCCTGTACAGGTTGGCGTCTTGCAGGGTTCTCTTATGCCTCATGGGGTGATTGACCTCTTTAGACACTTGTTACTGTCATTCTCTCTAGGGTGTATCCAGTGGCGTGGAGCATTCGAAACAAAAAGCTATCGAAAGAAATAATCATGACTTCTCTAAACAGCACCAGGGTTCAAGCCCCTGCTTTTCCGGTTCTACAACCTAACCTTGTTTCTTCAGAGACTGATGAACCTCCTTCTCCAAACTCATCTGAGCGAGAAGGCGGTGATAGGATAGAGTCTGGAACCAAAAATAATAACCGCAAACTTCTTAGATGTAAACACTCTACGATTTTTAGCACTTTTAACGCGCATACTCTTACTTTAACTAGTCGCAAACAGGAACTACTCTCCTGTTTTTCCAAATGCAATATTGATATACTTAGTCTCCAAGAACATAGAACATTACATCCTGAGGTTAACTTTCAACATACTAATATTGGTAAAAATAAACTTATAACATCCTCTGCTTGGAAAAACTCTCAGGGTTCGACCATAGGGGGCATAGGTTTACTACTCTCTCCTAAGACAGCGAACAACCTAATTTCACTTTCAAAAGTATCAAGCCGTATTATTGTCGCCGAATTTAATAGCAATCCGAAAACAACATTCATTTCTTGCTATAGCCCCACCAACGTTTCTGATGAATCTGAAGTTGATGAATTCTACTCTTCTCTTTCTAGGGCTGTCCTTGACACCTCTGCCCACAACTTCTTGGTGATATCTGGTGATTTTAATGCTCAGCTTGGCCTAGACAACGTTAAGTTCTCTTTCCACCCATTAACTAATCGGAACGGTAACAAACTCTTTGACTTCATGCAACAGTTTCAATTACTAGCAACAAATACAATGTTTATGAAAAAGGCTTCCAAACTCTGGTCATTCCAAAACCCTTCAGGAAGCCTCTCTCAGTTAGATTATGTGATTGTAAGAAACAAATGGAGGAACAGTGTTCGCAATGCTCAGTCCTATTCTTCTTTTTCTTCTGTTGGTTCTGACCACAGAATTGTTTCCTGTCGCATTCTCTTAGCCTTAGATCATCTAAAAAGTCTAAACCTGACCCAATGAAATCCATCGATTGGCAACAGGTTTATTGTAACCACGACCTCCGAACTACTTACACTATTGAAGTGAAAAATAGATTTGATACATTGGCTCAAGCAGACGACGACATTGAGAAAAGTTTACCAAAATCTGATTAAAGCTAATAAAGAAGTTAGTCTTGCTCTTCTACCAAAGAAACAAAAAGTCAAAAAGAAATATCTCTTTGAAAACAACCTTGTTTCTGATGCACGGAATGCACTTGTAGAGGCCAAACTAAAACATCAGCGACGCCCTACAAGAAGAACATCAAAAATCCTCTCTGATGCTCAAAAAGCTCTGGATGATGCCTACCTTAACGCCGAATCGATGTTTATTCAGGGTAAGATAAACTCAATTTCCAATCTTCATGTTAGCCATCAGCACTCGGCCGCTTGGAAAACGATCAATGATCTAACAGGTCGAAAAGACCACCCTTCTATTCAGCTCAAAGGTGGCTCACCAGATAAAAGAAGAGAAAACTGGCTCAACCACTTTAAAACTTTACTTGGAAACCAACCTATTTTAAATACTAATGCTCTCCCTTTAACTCAAATTTTTGATGGGCTTGACATATCAACTTCTCCTTTTACAATTGATGAACTTTCAAATTGCGTTAAACTTTTTTCAAATAATAAATCTTCAGGCCTTGATGATATTCCAACTCTGCTTTGGAAAGATCCCGTCTTTATGGAAATGCTTCTCGATTTTTGTAATCACACATTTGAGTTTCTAACCCCCCCTTCTGCTTGGCTAACTGGCGGTATCATTCCTGTTCCAAAAAAGGGTGATTTGACCTTAGCATCCAACTACAGAGGCATCACTCTTATGCCTATCGCCGCCAAAATCTTCAACAAACTTCTTTTACAACGTATCGTTCCAGTTCTTGATCCTCTTCTAAGAAAAAACCAAAATGGTTTTCGGAAGGGAAGAAGTACTCTTACACAGATTTTAGCCATCAGGCGTATTTTGGAAGAAATGCGAAAACTTAACAAAGATGCTTTTATTTGCTTTGTTGACTTTAAAAAAGCCTTTGATTCCATATCTCGTGTAAAAATGTTTGAAATTCTTAAATTGTACGGCATTCCAGAGAAACTCATCTCAGCCATCAGGGCACTCTACGTGTCCACCAAAGCAAAGGTCATTACAGCTGACGGAGACACTGATATTTTTGACATTCATGCTGGAGTTCTACAAGGTGACACCTTAGCTCCCTTTCTTTTTATCATTGTTTTAGATTATGTTTTAAGAATTTCTGTTGACTTATCTAATGACAAGGGAATCAAAATTAAAGTTCCCCTGCGCAAGCGTAACCGCGGCCTTTTTCTGACCGATCTTGACTTTGCTGACGATCTTGCCTTAGTTTCTGAGAGTATTCAAAATCTTGAAAGTCTTCTTCACTCACTTGAAACTTCGGCCAGTCAAGTCGGTCTTTATTGCAATGCTGGAAAAAACTGAATTTATCAGCTCCTCTGGGATTGTTCTCCCTTTAACTTCCAAGAATGGTGTCAATATCAAACTTGTGAAGGATTTTAAATATCTTGGCTCTCATATTAACAGCTCTGAAAACGATTTTAAAATTAGGAAAGGTCTAGCTTGGAAAGCTTGTAATAAGTTAAACAAGATATGGCACTCTAATTTGTCTAACGCTCTTAAACTTCAAACTTTTAGAAGTCTTGTCGAGCCCATTCTTCTATATGGCTCGGAGACTTGGACCATGACAAAAACCATGCTGAAGAGCCTTGATGGCTGCTATACAAATCTTTTGAAAAGAGTCCAGAATCTTGATTGGCGCAACCACCCAACCCTTCAAGAGATATATCATGGACTCCCAAGAATTTCCTCTGTCCTGACTAGCAGGATGCTCTCTTTCTCAGGTCACTGTTTCCGTGCGAAAAACGAAATGGTGTCTGAGATCTTACTTTGGTGTCTGAGATCTTACTTTGGTGTCCTGCGGGCACTAGGCGCTTGAGAAAGCGCACTTTTCTTGATACTTTGAAACGAGAAACAGGGCTAGAGATTGAGGAACTGGGCACTGCAATGGCTGATCGAGAGCTGTGGAGGGAAGGTTATTGTTTGTTTCCGACCTAGGTCCATTCGGACCTAGGTCGAAGGATGATGATGATGATAAGGGTAATATACTCAAACTGCTGGGAGACATGGATTGCATAAATTAAACGGTCCAAATAAATTTCCCGTTTTGCGCATCAATAGGGATGTAAAGTATCGAAGATAAATTAACGCGACGAATGGGCTTTTTCTCTGCAAGATGGTAAGGGTGACAACAACGAAGATTTTGACGATGTTTTTTCCTTCTAGAGCTTTTTTAGCCTGGGTACTAGAAAATGCAGGTCAACATGGTTACTGCAGATTGCGGATCAAAACCCGTTTGTCGCGTTGATTTTTATACTCGACCTCGCTATTATAACACTTTTAATTTAATCTTTATTCCCGTGCATCTATTAATAAACATTAAACTACTTTAAAGTTATCCTATCTTAGCTATGTTGGCTGACCTTCCAGCGCAGCTGGTTTATTAATTACTAAGATATCTTATTTTACACTAAAAATAGACAAAAATGCTTTTGGAACAGATCTCAGTATACATGTTGCTCCAAAAAGAACTCTGGTTTGTAGGATCTCTTAATGGTGAAGAACTAGGCGCTCGGAAACTCAAAACTTGATAGAAAATTTATCTCTTTTTTTCGGAAATACCCTTGGTTGATGGGGAAGATGGGCAAATCAAGGGAATAATCAACATTGAAATTAACCACACACTTATAGGTTATCCATTAAAAAAGGTTTTCGGGCAGTACACATACTGAATAAGTCTTAGTGGACGTCAAACTAAAAACCTACATTTTGGAGTGCAGACAGTGTAGTTCCTGTTTACACATATAACTGGACCTCAAAAAATAATTTTACATATTTTTAAAGAACACCCATTTATAGCCAGGTCCTATTTAAAAGTCATGTGTTCGTTTCTCTTTACCAAAAAAATCACTTTCGCGCCGATAGCTTCCCCGATAATTTATTTTCCGAAAAATATTTCAAAATCGGAAACAAAATCTAATATCAAATTCCCCGGCCGTTGGAAAAAAATTCACTGATCCGAACCAAACAAACGGATTTCCTTTTTTTCCCAGTTAGCATTTAAAAAGAATACGAAAAAAAATGGACACGTTGGTAAAGATAGATAATTTGGTCTCTGGGATACTTCCTGATTTAGATGTGGAAAAACCTCTTTCTAAGACAAAGAAAAAAATAGCCTACGAGCTAGAAGTGGATATTTCAAGCAAATCATTTGTATATGATAACATTATTTTAAAACCAATGCAAGAAAAGAAAACACTAACCAAAAAGATATTGGTCAAGGAGAATGGAAAAACATTTTTGATTATGCAAACAATCCGAGGGGATAAATCTCGAACCCAAAAGAAAGTCGATATTTCTATTTTTAATTTTCCTGAGTATTCCGCCGAACACTCCTTTAGCACTCCACCAGATGATTTGGTTGACCCTATTGAAACTGTGGAAGGTTTTGAAGCTGTTGCAACTGTCAAACCTGTTGATGATACGGAATCACTTTGTGTTACTCCAATAGACGTAGTGGAATCGCCAACAACGAGTGGTAGCAGAGACGTAGCGGAATCGCCAACATCAAGTGGTAGCAAGTGGTGGAAATCCCCTGATTCTCTTGTTATAAAAAATATTAATATTCTCGACACAACCTCGCCGGGATTGAAACCTGGTGAGAAAAGACGTAGGCAATTTTTAAATTGTAAAAGGAAAGAAATAGCTTCAAAAGACCCAAATTGAGTAGGATGGAAATCCTGAAAGAAGCACATAAAGAATGGCTGTTAGAAAGAGCCGAATCATAAGAGGGAGGTCTTGGTGATATAACAGACGCTCTGAAGATCTGATAGAGGCAGCAAAGAAGAAAGGTAAAATAAGTCTAAAAAAACAACAGACCAAAACTAACAGTTTAAAACAATTGAAAGAGATCAAAAACAGGATAAATAAAGAAAATAACACAAAATCCGACCAGTTGTATAACCAGGCAGAACTGAAGAAAGTACTGGATTCTCTACGCCATACTACGAAGCTAAGAATGGACGATTTAAAATCGATCATCGAGGGCAAAGGTGACGAAGGGAAAGAACAGCCAACAGCAGACCCCCAACCAATTGAAATTGATTAATTAACATTATAAAGACTTGTACATTTTTTGTTTTCCTACATCTTTTAGTTCCTTTGTATCTTGATCTTTAAGTTTTTCGAGGCATGAACCCAGCCAAAATATGTTTTGTTTTTGCGATTTAAAGATTGCAGTCAATCGGAGTGATCGAATTTCAGTCAAATTCGTCAGTGAACGAAAATCAGTTTATGAAATTGAAGTTATTTCTTTCAAAGAACAGGACCCAACTTCTATGATGTTCATATTAATCGTAGAAATTTCAGCGAGACTAATTTTAGCGTTTTTGCGAGTTTTCCCTATTTTCGCTAAAATAAATCTCGCTAAAACACGCCGAATCGATAGATCGCTAAAATTTATCCGCGCAAAATTTCTGGTTACATTGCATTAATACATTTTTATCAATAGGAAGGGTTTCAGTGCAGAGAAATACTAGAAAACCAATTCAGTCAATAATGTAATACGAGTATTCGCTAAAATAAATCCAAAACAATCAAGATTTTCCTGACTCGCTAATATACGCTAAAATTAGTCTCGCTAAAATTTCTACGATTAAAGTACATTTCCAGGGGTTACTTAGGCAGAAATGGGTGATGGGTATATGCAGACGATAAAGTTCGGTTTCACCTTCCAATTGCTCTCTAAGGGTTTAGTTTTTCTAAACGTTGGAAAATTTACGATTTTCAGAAAATCTTTTCGACATGGTCCCTCTAAGGTTTGGAAAATTCACGTTTTTTTATGGTTTATGCAACCGCTAGCTTTTGAAACAGTTGACAATATTTTTTGTAAATACATTGTTTTAAGCTAGTTTTTTTCTCATAAGCACTCAATGAAATATGAAATAGAAAACAATAATAAAAGATTGCGTAATCTTTTCCTAACTTAAAACAGGACAGAGGTCAAATTCCGTCCTTTTCAATTGCTTTCGAGCGGCGCTTATTAGAGGGTGGCGCTTTAGAGCAATGCTTTTTCAAAATTTGAAATTTTTGTTTTGAAAGTGCCTCAATTGGTATTATAACACCTTTTCAACCGTAGCCCCGCCAATTGCCGTGCAGGCATTTTTTATCCAACTAAAACCGTCACAGTCCTTTTTTCGCACCTATAGACAATAGAAAAATGAGTCAAAAAAGGACTGGATCGAGTTTATGGGGATAATTAAATAATTAAGTGGCAACTGCGGTCGAAAAGGTGTATTTCCAAGGGATTGTGTAAATTTGAAGAGCGGATTTCCGAGGGAGGGTGCTAATTCAGTTAGGAACATTTGGCGAGTTCCTTTACGCGGCCGCAATCAAAAAAATCATAACCACGCTCATAAAAAAATTGTGTTTGTGTCTTTTTTTACTGTTTTTTGCCGAGATGATATAGCAAACATAGTAAGTATAAGCAGACTGTGCCTTTAATTGGCTGTAAAAAAATTATGCGTTGGTAGAAATTTCTTCAACTTTCAACAATGATAGAACACACCTATTTAAAAAAAATTAACCAGCGCATTTTTCATCTTTCTACTTCTTCATCTTCCATGAAGCTCTCAAAGTTAAAT
Source organism: Clytia hemisphaerica (assembly GCF_902728285.1). NCBI lineage: Eukaryota > Metazoa > Cnidaria > Hydrozoa > Leptothecata > Clytiidae > Clytia > Clytia hemisphaerica. The sequence continues at coordinate 2,208,701 of NW_027104101.1, read as the reverse complement.
AGAATTAAGCACATAAGATATTCTTATAATTGTGAAATGTCGTTCGCGCTTTCGCTACGGTGGAGTGCATGACGTAACTCGCGCGGCAACAAACTCGCCTTCTGTTAGCTGGTCATAATGGGCGTTTTGGCGTTACCACCCTCGAAGCAGTGGGCACCTTCGTCATTCCGCAACTCGGTCCACCAGTTTAAATGAGTTAACAATAGATCAAAAAGGGCGCCCTCATCAAGAAAGATCATTTGCTTTGGTCTCCGGCTTTGGGAAGCAGTAATGTTTTCGATTGTTTTTGATGGAAAATGGTAAGAAACTTAAGTTTACAAGTGTAATTCAGTTTTTGCTGGCTGATAGAATGGCAGGATCCTGGATGGTTTCCCTAACTGTAATTCTATAGGCGGATTTCCGATACCTTCTTAACCATAACAGAAATTTCCATCGTCAACTTCAGTCTTATAGAGCTGGAATTCCGAGGGATAATTCAAAATTGGACAGCGGATTTCCGTGACAAAGCGAAAAATAACCAGATTTCCGAGAGCTCAAAAAAGCGGCAAATTTTTGTCGTCCACACACCGGTAAGGGATTTTAACTGGAAGAGCCCATTGCTCGACCGACAATACCAGGCGTAATCTATCGAACAAAATCGAATTCGATTTTTAATCGAATTTATCGAAACTAATCGAAATTAATACTTCGATTAGGCTTCGATTAATCGAAACTATCGAGCCGTAATCGAATTAATCGGATTTTCCAAGGTTTTTCTCAATTAGTTCGATTAGCTATCGATATATTCGATTATGTTCGATAATCTTCGATAAGCTTCTTCGATAAGCTTCGATAAGTGTTCGATAGCTTTGACTAATTGTTTGATCTTTATCATATTTTCTCTTTTTTTAGACTTCGATTGAAGAGAACAAAACATCGAAGACGCAACGGAAAATAATATATAACATTCAGAACATTCACCGCGCTTCTCTTCGTTCTGATCATGGAGGTATAAAGAAACAGGAGAAGTATGCTATTGTAACCAAGCTCGCCCTACGATTAAAAAAGTTACGATGTATGCATGCTCATAATCTCATATATCGTGCATTTTTAATGAGCTCTTTTATCCATAGGTGAAATCCTATTGGCTCATTTAAGCTTTAGAAATTAAATGAGACGAGATTCATTGTTTCTGACATCAGTGTAAGAAAATATTTGGACTAAAAAAAGGCCTGTAAACTTGGCAATCCTTCATCAAATGATAAGATTTTTCGATCAATGTTTTCCTTAAGGTGAACTCTATTGCTTGATACTTTCCTCCAAAATTCTCCAGCGACTTTATGTCTACAGATTGAGTCTGAAATCGTGTGTGCTTATAAAGAACTTTTCATTTTCTGGCTTGAGAAAATATCTTTTCAAAACAAAATTGAACGGATAGCGAAATGGAACATAAACTTGCTTCGAGGACGAATTTTTATCTAATTTTCGTATATTAAAAGGCGAGAATCTTCAATACTGATTATTAGAATGTTCATAGCAAACTTGAGTTCTACTAAAAAGTCTTATTTCATCGGGCGAGCTTAGAATTTCTTTTGATACATTTTATAAAAGAAATCAAAAGACTTTAACGACCAATTACCGACACATTCAACTCCTGTTTTTCTTTATACCTCTATGTTCTGATTAGGTTTGGCTTGTTTTTCTGCAGGCGTTTCAGCAGGCGGCAAATCACTCATTTTTAAAAGGGCGCTTGACAAGTGAACAGACGAACCGTCGTAAGCCGATCGTGAAAAAATGTGATGAATGTGTGAACCACAGAATTTTCCACGATTTGGTTCCTCGGTGATTTTAAATTGGGATAAAAACCTATCGTCAACTCAGGGATGACTGGGGCCTGAAGCTCGATTTGTTAGAGGAAATTTCCAAATCACGTACAGTAATCATACTCATGTGTGGTGATAGTCAAGCACGCTATAATGTGACATCTTTCTCTATTTCTTTCTAGTGTACGATTCGCATTGGAAAGGAGTGCCGTGGCAATTTAAGGCAATGCAGAAATCAGAAGATTTATGCTAAGTACGACCGTTGAAGCAATACTCAACAGCTTTTACTTGATAGCAATGACTTATCGATTAAAATTCGACCGTAATATTAAGGCCAATACGTGCAATAAATAGGAGATTTTGGAATACCTTTTTAAGGGAAGAAATTTTTGGCGGGAAGAAATTTTAGCAGAATTTAATTTTGCTGTTTTTTGGCAAATCCGCGAAACACAAATATTTTTATGATTGAAAGAAATTACCCGAAAATTGTTTTTTTTAGGGCAAAATAAGCCATATTTTGAACAGAAAATTCTCTCAACCGTGAAATTAAATTTCTTCCCTTAAGGTATTATCGGGTCAAATTTGGTTAAAATCTGATAGCCGTGAAAGATCTTTTTACCTCCCGAGCCTGGTGAAGAACATTTTGGTGTTTGTTATCGGTCCCTCGTCGTCGTTCTATGGTTTTGTGTGGGGCTTAAAAATCTTTACATTCTATGGCAGAATAATTTGTGTTTGCCTATTCGAGGGAAGAAATCACCCAGCCACCCCAGAAAATTGAAGCTGAATAATCTCAACCCGGGTGAGAAATTGAAATAAAAGATGTATACCCCGGTTTTACAGAACTTGGCCTACTCTAGTCAAAAAGCACACTTGCAAGAAACATGCCAAAAGACTGTGCTGATATATATTAACTATAAGGAATCCCGAAAAACTTTACAGTGTCCCAAAAATGCATACACGTTTTTTTATATAAGAACAAACTATATAAGAACATAAGGCTTCGATGGCCAAAATGCTAAGAACAAGTTAAGAACATTTTAGGCTTCTTAGGGCACTAAAACACCCAATTTCTTAGAAAATATGACAAAAACACTCAAGAATTAGCAAAAATAAGAACATGTTAGGCTCGATGTTAGGAACATTTTGAGGCTTAAAGCTGTAAAAGTTAAGAACATTCCAAGGCTTCAAAAATTTTTGATGTTCTTATAGAAAAAAGAAAAAATGATCTCTGATGAAATCGAATGGTACCACAGCGAATGTCTTGGCCTCCAATTCAAAACAACAGTGGACGCACAAAGATATATTTTCAATTGCCCTGATCATGGATCTTCACTCTACAGGTATTCAAATTCAATCAATATTGTTACTAGTAATGGGTTTCATAACATGTGATGAAAGTTTTTTCGAGCTGGGTTGCATTTCTTCCAGCAGGGTTAGGAAAGCTAGGAAAGTCCATTATTTTTTATCGTATTTCAGTAGTTTGCTTGACTGTATTTCCATTTCTTTTGTTTGTTTTTTTACCACTGGGTCGAGAGGTAACATTCAACTTTCAATGCTGTGTTGTTTCATTTCTAGAACGGAGATACCTCTTGAAGCACCAACTGCTCTAGCGAATGATTCCAATTTAACTATGAAAGATCTCCTGGACCAAGGATCAAATGCCAACACAAGAAAATCAACAAATCGAACAAACCGCTCAAACCCAACGTATGTAGAATACGAGGGTACAGTCTATCATATTGCTCGATTTCTGTCTCTGACCGACGGCAAAATTTATTGCCCAGCTGCGAGCAGAATGGAAAGATGGAAATCAAGTAACCAAACCTCGTTTTTTGAGCAGCTCAATAACAACACCTCAACGCTCGAAACTAACATCAAAATCAACGATGAATGCTGTTTCTTAGACACAAAATCGCGTCAATTTACATATGGTAAAGTGTTGTTCGGATTATTCGTCGGTACGGTACAAAAACAGCTCATCCAGCTGTCGAGGCTGAAATTAGCAATTTGAAAAATATCAGTTTTTTTGTTCGGTGTCTTTCTCTGTCATCAAATGCTCCTTCACCAACACTAGAACTAACGAAATCAATCACATATCAAATGTTCAAAGGGGTTGAGTTGGTGCAAAGGTTCGACGGACATCTAGGACAAACGGACTTGGATGCTCTAGAAAAAAAGAAAAATGACATGTTAGCATCAAAAGCTACAGCCGCTGTCCCCCAAAAAAATACAGACAACGAGCAAATGGATGTTCAGCTCATGAAACTCAAACTGATCTCTATGAACATTAAGTTTCGCAAAAACGCATCAAAGAAAAGTTTGATTGCTTTACTACGGGAGGCAGAATCGCGTAAATAGACATTTTTTTATTTTTTTAAGCATATAACCTTGGGCACTTCAATCTTTTTCAAGTCAAATCAACCTGAATCAACCAACATTTTGATTTTTTATTTATGAAGGTTGCCAACTTCGGCTTTTATTTTACAGTTACAAGTTATATAAATTTAAAAGTCTTACACATTATGTTTTTATCAACTTGCTGTATTTTAATTTAGTTTGTCCATTTTTACACCGTGTAAGTATGATGCAAAGTACCAAAATGATAAATTTCTTTATTTTCTATCTTCAAAGTTTTCCCCGCGTGTGACGCCTGCAGAATATTCGTGTTCTGTTATGAGATTACCGCAATGGATATGACGCTGAGTCCAGTGAAGTAGACTAGGAGCATTTGACGAGGCCGCCATTTTTTAAGAAAAACACTAAAAATCCAATTCACAAAAAAACTACTTGGAGCACTTGGAGTTTAAAGGGAACGTCAGCCCAAATTTTTGTTACATTTAGAAAATTTAGAACAAGACGATCAAAACGAGCTATATATTGTTGAAAGTTTTTTTCTCAATGTGTAATAATAGACGTTTGAAAATTTCCCTTCTTTTTAAGTCTGTGACGTAACAAATGTTACTTCTATTTTTTAAACAACATTTGTTAAACAAGATTTTCAGTAAAAAGAGAGAGATTTCATAATTATTAAACAGAAAAGTCGATCTGCTTTCTTTCCTTCAGAAAATTTTATCTGTTCATTAGTTTTATCTAGTTTATCTATACTTGGCTGAAATACGATCTCTTCTGAGTATAGAATTAGTGCCTTGGAAAATGGAGGATCTCTGTTCTAGAAATCGCTGGCGAAAAAGAGCAGATATTTGTGAGTTATTCGGAGAAATTTGTTATTAAAAGAAAGAGGAGGGGAACATTATCTATGTCACAAATTTACTCTCCTTCGTTTATTTTCTCAATCGTAGAGTCAAAACAATAGAAATTAAAATTAAAATGAATAACTCAGCCAAAAAAAAAGATTCTTTGTTCGTTCTTTTTGCAATCCTTTTTTTTTCATCGTAGGTATCTTCTCTAAAAAAATGGTAAAAATGAAATCCCAAAGCAGACGTCCCCTTTAAAAATGAGAAACATCTATATCATCAATATCAATACCAGCAGCAGATTTGCAATACCGTATTGCAAATAAAAACATTGCTTTATCCTGTTCTTACCTTCCAAAAACAACTAAAATCTACCGGACTGTTTTACAGTCCACCTAAGCAAGTCTATAAAAAAGCTTCAAGTGGACCCCGCGGGCTAGCGGCCGCACGCTCCGGCGGCCAGGTGGCCGGAGGTTCAGTTTGACGGCCGGATGCTTGGTACGGCGGCCTGATGCTCGGTTCGACGGCCGGCTGCTCGTTTCGGTTAAACGGCCGAATGGTTCGTGTGACGGCCGGACGGTCATCCTGGATGCCTTATCGTTTCACCGATTTTGAGCCTGACCCCCTCCCCCCTGATAGGTAAAGCTCTAAAGGAGCGGACCCACAGATTTCTGTAAAGCCCGAAGGGCTAAATCTCGTGCTTCAAGCTCTTCCAAGCAAGAAATTACCTGCTCCAGATGTGAATTACATCTGTGGACAATGGCCATACCGCTTTGAAAGTTTTACAACAAGGTGCTCGTTGTAAAAACGGCGCCCCATTTGAGCCATTTCTCACCCGCCAAATTTATCAAAAATAATCTACCCATAATCCTTTTCAGCAAAATCAAAACAAATTTTGAAGCGGTGTCGCTAGTTTCCAGGATGTTTTGAACGCGGTCTTGCATGAATCCGTCCAACAAAGTCGTCAGATTGTATGTTTTCACCCATCCCTTTAGAGCTTCAGCGTGGTGGGCAGAAAACAATTACAATCTGTTCTCAGGTTAAGCAAGAAAAAGTGAGTACATATCAGAAAAAGTATTTCTGCTATTGTTTCCGAAAATTGGCTAAGCTTCTGATTGGTCAAGCGCTGAAATTCTATTATAATGTCACGTGACTTAGATAGGATTTCCTATCTAACTTCGACACAATTTTTAGCAAAAGCTAGAGATCTAGCCCTTCGGGCTTTACACATCGTTGAGCGGACCATCCATTGAACAAGAATGGGACATGAATCCAAAAAAGAAGATTGGGGAATAGAACTTATCGAAGCTTATCGAAGGATAATCGAAACTAATTCAAGGATAATCAAAACTAATCGAAGGATAATCGAAACTGATCGAGTGATAATCGAAGCTAATCAACGCCCAATCAAATTTATCGAATTAATCGAATTTTCCAAGGTTTTTTTTATCTCAATTAGTTCGATTAGGCTTCGATTATTTCGACTAATCGAAATATAATGGCTTCGATTAGCTTCGATTAGTTTCGATTAATTCGATAATCGAAAAATTCGATAGATTACGCCTGGACAATACCAACAAATGTGCTACAAAACATTCAAACAAACAACTATGCAAGAGTCATGTGTTGGTACCAAGAGTAAGCACTCTCTGGCGCCCGCGAGCCACCCGTCATCTTTACCAAAGCATAAAAAAACAGAGAAAGGGGATTAAAATAAAACAAATTGTAAACAAACAAGCTTAAAATTTCTGACCATACAGTGAAGTACAGCAGAAAGAAAGAGAATAAGTTGAAAGGTTGACCGAGAGCCCGGTTCGGAACCCCATAACCGAGTGGCCGCACACATTGGAAACGAATTAGGAAATGAGACAAACTCAACAAACTTAGACACAAACTACAAATATACTGGACAGAGAAAAAGATACAACACATTGAAATATAAAACGAATCTATCGATTAAAAAGAAAACATTATGCTCATTAAAAAGAGTTTGAATAAAGAAGAAGAATCGCTACTAGGGTCAAAAAACATTGATTAGGCCCATGTTCAATGTATTTCATCGACTGTCAATTGTAAATTATTGACAACAAATTGTTTGCATTGACCATCAATATTTCCTTATTCTTACAGTCAATGATTTGTATTGACTGTCAATTATTTTTTTGCCAGCTTTCAATGTAAGTAATGAACGGTCAATGCAAAAATTGACCGACAATATTGATACTCAATATATTCTTTTGGTTTTCAAGAAAATTGTTTGACAGTCAGTGTTAAGTATTTTTTGTCAATAATTTGATTTTGACGGTCAATAAAACTTGCTGACAGTCAATTAAAAGCATTGAACATGGGCCTAGTCAATTTTTTTTGATCTGGTAGTGAATGGAGTGAGGTGACGTCATTAAACTTGGTGTTTTAAATCGATCTAGAAGAAGATGAAGATGAAGACTAAGATGACCCAGATGATATCGACTTTGTAGAAGTAAGTTTCTGAATAACTTGAGATGATATTAATACAATATTAACTGTTTGAGAGGTAAAATACTCGATTGCCTGATAAATGTACATCAGAGAATTATCGTACAGGGTCAAAAATCGCGGAATAAAAACCTAATTGAAGAATCTTTTTGTCTATGAATAGGGGGTAAAAAGGGATATTTTGATGACTATATAAAATCCCAATAGTCAAAGACTTATGATTACAATGAAATAAATCAATCTTGTTAATTCTTGAATCCAATCAAAACGTTTAAATGCCGCAAATGGTCTGATCCGCGAAATTTTCTCGATCTTCCTGACTTCCTATCAAGTTCAATCACACCGATGCCTGTGTAAAGAAACTTTAGTTTTCAATTTTGAAATACAAAAAAACTCGATTTTCTTTCAGGATGGTGATGTCGATGAAGAAGAATCTGACGAAAACAAGAGCGAGCGTATAGTAAGTGTAATTGTTCAACTCTTAGATAATCATATATAAGCATATTTGCATCTCCTGTAAAAAATGACCAAAATTATCAAAATAAAGAAAAATCAATTTGTCCCTTATTTGTATTTCCTTCTATTTTAATTTAAAATCCTACATTATTTTCCAATTAATATTTGGACAACGGCAGGGGAGAATCGAGCATGTCGTTTTGTATTCTTTCCTTCATAACTTACCGATATAATTTTTATAAGAAATAGTTTCGTATTTTCGATGGGTAAGGAAGAGCTTTAAAGTACCAAAATAGTTCCAATGACTTCGAAAATCTGTTTACGAGATCATCCTTATCTATTTTCAAAATATACTAGTCCCTGCAAAATCGCCCAGCCAAAAATTCTGCTGCGGTGTGGGTACAGATTGAAAGGTCTGAGCCACGCAGCAGAATGTTAGGCAATTAAACGCGGCGAAGAGACGAAAGCTTTCCAGTCATTTCAAGCTATGTACGAGGCAGACTTCAAAATCTATCAAGAGAATGCTCGGATAGTGAAAGAAAATAAATGCCAAATGATGCCATCTGTGCTACCAGAAAAAGAAGATATCAATGTTTTTAAGAGCTATTGCTCAGACAAAATTGTGGAACTGACAGATTTAATCAATTCAGATCAGGACACTCCAGCTCAATACTGGTCATTAAACATATTTTGTCTCGGTCGATCTCTAACCTTTAATGCCCGACGGGGTGCAGAGGTTATAAAGTTAACCTTGTCAGATTGGGAAGGTGTGGAGAGTAGGATGTGGAAGAAGGGCAAAGAAGTCGAAAAGCTGACCGACCCAATCGAGATTGCCTTAGCAAAACGGCTACAGCTTTGCTACGTGCCTGGAAAAAAGAAAGCTGGATCATCAGCCCCAGCTATGGTAAGGAAGTATACTTCTTAAATAATACACAGTGAAATCTTGAACCATTACCCCGTGATTGCTTGCAACCATAAAATAGCCTTCATAGCCTGTTTATCCTATTTTTGACCTCTTGGTAAATACTAAACTTGAAAACAATGTAGACATATTCCTAAGGGCTAAATTTAGTGCTTTTGAACAATCTCTGGATTGATTTCCTACCGGTTGAAATGGGAAGAGTAAGAGTACACATCTACTTTGAATTATAATCAGTAGCTCAATCAATTAGCTCCTACAAAGAAAATGTAACAGCTTCCTTTTAGGTGATCACAATCTTTTCTCCCCTCATTGCAAATACAATTGATGCTCTTTAATTTAAAGGCAATGGATCGGGTTAATATGCCAGATACTGAGTCAGCAGCGCGTCAGCAGTGAAAAGCAAGAACGTTGAAAAAACACAGACCTTTATTCCAATGTTTGTTATTCTATGTTAAGCCAAAGCATTGCAAGTTTTCTGGACTTCACTTTTGTGGGCGCGTACGATCTGGCGGTACTCGGGATAAGGCCTAATTTAGGATCGGGAAGCGGTAAAAAGGATAAAAAGTATTCGGGAAACGGTATTTTGCAAGAGCCACGGTGACGGTAAAACATCTGATTTTTCTTCCGGGATGAGGTAATTCTTATAAAAAACAACGGTATTTCGGTAAAACTCATACGTAGACGGTACATAAAATTTTTGGACTATAAAAAAAGCTTGTCACAGGAGTCGGCAGCCTTCATCAGCAAAAAGGTAAAAAGAAACGTGAAAAACTCCCAAAAAAAAAAAAAAAGGATCTTACACCAGGAATGGGTTTATTTTGAGGCTTTTTGAGGCTTTTTAATACAGGGAGGAGAACGTTGGGTTTGTAAAGTTGAGCTAGAATGTCTGTCTGTCACCTCGAAACTTTGGGGCAGGCTGGAGTCTTCAAAAATGGTCGAATTCGGCTGAAACTTTGCACTCTTGTTCTTGTTCCTTGGGTGAATCCCTTGGGTGTTTTTTTCAATGAATTATCATAGCCGGAAGGGCTGAATTGCAGTTTTAACCTTTATCCAGCAAAAAAAAATAGGTTTGGTAGAGCAATCAAGATAAACTCGAAACTCCTTTCGTGAAACTGTGCTATTTTTTGAACATTTTTTAACATTTTCAAAAGCGTGCTTTAACCTTAAAATGACATAACTCAATGAATAATGATTCAAATTGAAAAAAGGACCCACCAAAGTTTTAGTACTACATTAACATAAAAAAGATTGACCTACACAAAGAGAAGATCAGGTCACACATGGAGGCAGAATTTGTTAAGGTATCAAATTAGTGGATTTATTAAATCGTCTTTGAACCTAGATTTCAATTTTGAGGTTATGGAGGATTTGGAATCGGTTAACGGTTACTTCTGAAATAAAACGCACTGTTCAATTTTTCTACTAGGTGTTACCTTCCATCGAGATGGACTACGATTATATAGAAGTTAATGGTGGTTGGTTCTTCAAATTCTCAACAAAGGGCTTTGTACAGGTGCCAGTCCATGAAGAGGAGTTTGGGAAAATCGCCCGAGGTGCTATAAAAACTTTGATTCTAACGATGAGTTTGATGGTGGCTGCTCTGCAACGTCCGTGGAAAACAGTTTTCCAGAACTGAGGGAGCGTGTCAACTTTTTGAACAAGTTCTACCAGTGCTTATTGTGCTTCCAGTTCCCACACAAAGTACCACGAATCGTAACGAGTGGTAAGAATATGTTTACTATTGGGCGGTGTGAGTTGTGCCAACTTTCTAACTTTCTGAGGATAAACTGTATTTTATTCAGGTATTTTTGATTCTGGGAAAATATTCGAGAGGGTATGATGTAATTTTGCATGTTTTGTTTATTCATAGTGTTTCGACTACAGTTCTCAGAATTGTTTTTCTTACTTTTCTTCAGATAGCAATAACTCCGGAAAAACATCATGGGCCAACGTTCTTATTGGGCTTATTCCACACAACAACGTTGCCATACTTAGCAACGAGAAGACTTGGTTCCATGATGATAAACAAAAGAACAGAACTTTTTTTCATTGACGAGTGGGTCTATGAAACAATGGCTCCTGACCAGGTTAGTGTAAATTCTTTACATTGACTGACTGAATACTAATTATTTCATATCTTGCAGCTTATTTCTGTTTAAGTTTTGATATTAGATGTGCTGAGGAGACCAAAGTATCTAGCAAAATCTGTCATTGTATGATAACGATTATGGAATTTAGTTATCTTTAACTTATTTTACAGGTCAAATCTATTCTACAAGGTGGTTACTTCAGCCAAGCGGTGAGAAACCAAAAGCCAAGAAGAACAAAGATGAATGGTGGCATCTACATCACCTGCCAGGCTATGCCAAAATTTGATTTCATCGACGTAGGTGCCGTGGACTGTCGTGTCCAAGAATTCACAGCACGAAAGCTGGAAACAAAGGACATGACGGCACCAGCATGGATGCTGGAACACTCTTTTGAGTGTTCGATGTGGCTGGTAAACATGATGGTGATCCATAGAGACCTCATAACGCCTGAAGAACGACGAGCGACCCCATGACGTCAGTGCGGGCGCTAGACTGAATATAGACATGACGGAAGAAAAAGCAAGGCAATTGATAGAGTGCACCGGGTCTACGGACGAGGAAGATAGTGAAATTGAAACAGGTAAACTTTCTGCTTTCAGACGTATGGACTGTCGAAGTGCTCGTTACTCTTTTTTTAATTTTGACCAAATTAAGAGGAAGAGGGAGTCAGAAGTAAGGGTATAGGTTTGATACTGTCAAAACTAAAAACCATTTCAAATTATCTTCTTCTCTCTTTTAAGGCTACCATGTTCAAATGTTCAGTCCATTGGGGACCTTGTCCATTGAAACTTCACCAGCGACAACACCATCTTCACAAGAAACAGCATCACCGTTCTTTACAGGTGAGAGCTTTACATGTTGCCTTATTGATCAATTGGACGACTGGTACTTTCTTTGATGGTGTTTGTCTTTGTGTAACCTTTTCGATAAGATTCAACTCACATTTTCTATTCATTTGACTGGAATTCTTTCTATTTTGCACCAAATTGAGACACCTAGTTTAAATGCAATATTTTAATGAATGTGATGCAATTTTTTAATGAATGTGATGCAATTTTTTTCATCTCAAAGGTCAAGAAGATGTGCTGACGTTGCGAGCACAGTATTCGCCTTCAGTCCACCGCGCGCCCCTTTGACGCCAATGATACCGGTGACGCCGATCCCAACAATACCAGATTCCTTATGGGATGGTAAGACTACTTTTACGTCCTATCTGAAATCTCTATTATTTGATTCTATGATGATCTTTTTTTCTAGCTTGTATTATGTCAATACGTACATTGTCATTATATTGCATCTCATTTTACATTTCAGATGATGAGTACTATTCTTGTGATGAGAACAGAGATTCCAGGCTTGGAAATGGCGAGGAAAATGACAGTGACGGTAAGATTGTTTTCAATTTGCTTTATTTCTTGGCTATTTAATCTGACAAGGCGCACCATTCTATGTCATTTTCCCACATGAAAGTCTCAACTTGAAATCTAATTTTTTTATTCTTCCTTGTGAAGTCGAATCGGACCAATCACGTTTGTATTTCAAGTGACGACGAAGAACCTGTCAATCCAACTATATGTATGTGTTTGTTTTGATACTGCAATTTTTGATGAATTAACCTTTCCATCGTCCGCCTAGGATTATTTGATGAAAATAAAATGGGAATTTTCTTTTGTTTTAGTTGAATCCAAGAGTGACATTCGATACATTGAAACGATACTACCGTCAGACATATCAACGTTGGACTTATCTGACATCATTAATTTTTCTGGTGAGAATACTATGAAATCCTATAGCATATATTGCATCAGGTTTAAAAAGCGTTTCCAATGATTTCCTCCATTTTCTTTTAGATTTAGTGTACACTTGACATTAACTTTTCTTTTGTTTTCACACTTATTTCCCATTATTTTCCCAATTTTACAGGTGTTTTGTATGCCTTGGAAACGATTATTTATTTTCTTTTTTCTTCACTTTTTTAGAAACTGAAAATCGAAAACGGCCAATGGAAGCAACGATTGATGAGATTGCAACTCCAAAAGTAAAGAGAATTGCAACTTTGGACTCTTTGACAGAATATGACCTACCATCAGAATTTGGTAAGCAATTTACTACTTGATAAAAACTTTTCAGAATTTGTTTATGTATGATTGCAGTGATCTGATGGTTATTTACTTGACTTTTAGTTTTAGAGCATTTTATATTTACATTTTTCAGAAAGGAGATCTGTCACCACGTCGGTAACAAATCAAAATGGAGTAATCTTTCAGCTGGCAACACCTGGTAAGTGTTTATTTTTCTTTTCTTTTGTGCTTATCTTACTTTAACAATTTCAGTTGACTGGACTCGTCCATTTTGCCATCAAACTACTTGTGGTGATATGGTATGTTGTCATCGTGACGAAGTTACTAACATCCTTTTAAACTATTTTTCAATTTCAGCAAAGACGTCTTCACCAGTCCTTCCCTTGGGAGAAATTAACCCAGGCACGCCCTTGCTCCAGTTATCCACGCCAGGTTAGTTTGCCATACATGAAATCAAGCTTTTGTTCAATTTTCTAATCAAACAAGTCAACAACATTAAAATGAATTTGACATACTGAATTTTTTTCGGTTAACTTACTGGATTTACAGAAAAATCTGAATCTTATCTTTCCTTTTGTCTTCAGATAAAAATCATCGTGCGTTATACAACATAATAAAAAAGACGTGTGGAGCAACACCTAACGATTTGTTACTGACTTTTAGTGGACTCTTACCCGTTGCGTTTGATTAAATTTTTTATGGTTTAAAAATTCAAAATAATTATATTTTCTGTAAAATTAGGAGAAATTTATAACAGTGTACCGGGTGACCCACGAAAAAGTTCAGACGTTTCCCGACATCTTGAGGCCGAACAAATGTCCCAAAGTGCTTGGAGTTTTGATATTTAGAAAGTAGATATCCTAACTTAGAATTTGAGCTATCACTTTTTAAATTTGACCATCTTGTTCCCTACTTATGAGCTTTTAAAGTCAAAATTCACTTTTCGGAAAGTGTAAAAAACACGTAAAAAAGAGGTATTAAATTTATGCAATCAATTAGAAAATCACTTACAAATTGACTTACTTAACGAGTTTTATTACATTAATAATTAACAAAAACACCTTTAAAAGTAATTTTTGTTTAAAACAAGACTAGTTTTTATAAAAATTGGCGCTTTTGTAGATTTTTCAGATTTTTTTCAAAAACTGTATATCAAAAACGTCTAAAAATACCAAATTTGATACCCCTTTTCTACGTGTTTTTTACACTTTCCGAACAGTGACTTTTGACTTTAAAAGCTCATAAGTAGAGAACAAATTGGTCAAATTTAAAAAGTGATAGCTCAAATTTTAAGTTAGGATATCTACTTTCTAAATATCTAAACTCCAAGCACTTTGGGACATTTGTTCGGCCTCAAGACCTCGAGAAACGTCTGAACTTTTTCGTGGGTCACCCGGTACTGTTGCGTTTTTGTCTATTTTCATGTGGGGAAAATGGTAATATTTCTTTTTGGTCACGTTTTGAATGCATTTCATTTCGAATATTCCTTCTACTGGTCTTCAATGTAATATATTTGAGTTTTGTAGATGGCATAGAATTTTAGTTTTAATTTATCGTAGGTTAATACTTTGTGTTTTAATGCCTAGTTTGTGCTAGGAAAAAATGAAAGAAAAATGAAAAAGATTTGACTGAGCTGCTGAATCAGCTGAGTATAATAGAATAAACTTCTTTGTTCTCATTGTTTTCTCTAGTGTTTTTAAAGAATGCAATAGATGTTTCATTGATTTTAGTCCAGGAAAAAATGGCCAAAATCCCACCTTGAATGGAACTTTGTGAGCCATGGTTTTTTAGCTTCCTATGCACCTCTAGTTTATATTTTTTGATGGTTTTCAGGCTGAATAGGTGATAAAAGGTTCGTACCAGGCTTTTAATGGGGGGTCTCTATCAATTTTGTACAAAAGATTTGCTAGTGGGGTAGGGCACTTTAACGGCTGATATCAGCCGAAATACTTGCATTATGATTATGAAACTTTGCACACATCAAGCAAATATGTTCAAAAAAATTATTTGAAAGTTTCAATAAAAACTGACCATCGATGTGTATTTTACAGACCAGAATATCGAAAAATTGCCCAAAAATCGCGTTTTTTCAAAAAATCAAACTCAAAAGTTTCTCTAAAAGTACTCTAATACCTTGTTTTAAAGCTATTTTACATTATTACAAGTTAGATAGGATCTAATGAAAGACATTAGAAAGATTACATACTCAACATAATTTTCTTCAATGAAAAATATCAGAAATATTGAAAATGTCAATTTTACAGACCAGGGGAATTTCAGATTCTGGGTGGGAGTAAGACTGGTTAGACGTGGAATATTGAATGAAGTACGTTATCTGTTGCAATGAAACTTTGTAAACATCAAGTTAAAATGAATAAAAACATGATACTAAAATCTCAAAAAATAATTTGTGATAGCGTGTATTTTACAGACCAGAATATTGAAAAATTAACCAAAAAATGCCATAATTTTTCAAAAAAACTCATTATTAGCTGCATTGAAGGGCTGAATGAAATTTATTTTGAAATTCTTTCTGTCAGTTCGTAATTTTCGTAAAATTTATGATTTTCCACACAATTCAAAAACCGCTAAAATCATAAAGAACTCGATTTTACAGACCAAAAACTCGAGATAATTAGAATTACATTGCCAAAAAACTAGAAAAATAAAGAAATTTTTTCATGCAATTTCATCTTCCTCGTCTGTTTCCACATCACTTCCATTCCTCATCTTCACTATCGCTTTCCTCGCCATAAGCTTTTTCTTCCTCAAAAAGAATATTTTCGATCTCTTCTGGGAACGGTTCTTTGATCCATTCAATGTTTCCATGTGGATCCCAACCAAACTCTGAGCAATCTGGGAGGTTAACCCTTGCCATTGATGTTCGCCTCCACATTACAGCAATGTAAACTGTACGTAAAAAATGCAGATGTAAACTGTCTCTGCATGGCGGAAGTGTACTCAGTGTCAATAATTTTGTTTTGGTTGCAGAACTTCTTGGAAAACGCTGCGAATCTGGCTTCATTAACTGTGACCACTTTTTTCGGCGCTTTGTATAGTCTACAAACGAATTCTTCTACTGTTGCGACCATTTCTTCAGTGATGTTGAGATCGTTTCCAAGGTTGGAAAAGAATTTGAGGAATTTAGGTGAATCGATCATCGTCTTCCAACAGTTGGTTTTACTCTTTCTAAAAAAGGACGAAACATAATCGTTTCCTGTAAATGCATGCATTCCGATAAGGGCTTTCTTGTAGGTAGGGTCGATTGAATACTGATCCAACCATTCTTGTTTCCGATTGATGCCAGTACCATAGTCATACAAAACTCTATGGGAATGCTTCTCTGGAATGAGGGACAGCATGATAACGCATATATCTGTGTCAGCCGACGAGTTTTTGATAATCACGGTGCCTTTGTCTGACGATTCGAGTATTTGCAGGGCATGTAGAATAACTTTGGTGTCTGCCTCCTCTTGGTCGCTCGTGAGATTCTCGTCCATTCTCGCTTGTCCTCTGTTGACATGGTATGTTTTGGTGTCACCAGACAGATATATTTCCTCGGTGTTAAGGAGTTTCAGGACCTTTCCTTTGTTTTCAATGATGTAATCAAATAAGAGATTGATGAAATTTGTTTTGTTGTCATTATTCAACAAGAAGGTGTTAAGGTCGGTGGGCAGCTTGCTCTTGACGGAACCGATGATGATTTTTTTTGAAGATCCTCTTTTTTTCCGTTCACCACCTTTGATGCTACATGAGCGGTAGGTATCAGCAACGATATCAATTCGTCGGTAGCCTTTCTCCATTGTAGTTAGAAACTTCTTGATGAGGTCCTCATATGTGCCACCAGAGATGCCAAACAGACATGTTCGCAAGTGGGCAATCATGTCGATGACGTAGCCGATGGTACTGCATTTATCAGCTTTTGGTGGGACATATGCTTTACGTTGAGTGATAATAGATAGCAGCGAACTTTTTGTGGCTGGCCGCTTTGTTTCATCTGGAGTAGCCAAACTCAAGGGGACATGATAAAGAGGATAGCACAGAGCCACTTCTAAGTTGATCGGCCGGTTTGTTTTTGTTGAGATGGCAAAAAGTCGGCTGAGAATGTACCGGTTAGCCTCAATGACTTTTTGCTTTGTGTTTTGGCGCACGCGGACGGTCTTCACCGGGCAAAAAGATGGGATAGGTACTTTTGGGATGCGGTCTTGGACGGCTATGCTAGACGAAAAAAGACGGTTGCTTGCAAATTCGTCTGCACGGGTCTTCCCATTCTTTTGGATTTCGAGTATAGAATCATCTTCCAAAGAGTCACCAGAACTTAAGATCAATAACTTGTCATGATCCAAATCAGGCAGAGCGAAGGGATTTATGTACGTCGTTTCGATCACACTCATGACATCGTTTATCCTCTTTTCATCTTTGTTGATCTCCTTCTGCCGCAATGGTTTGTATTCGGATTTTCCAGTTTTGATACCGGACATCTCTGTCAATTTAGCAGTCATTTGAGCCTGGTATGGGCGATTCAGACACCACTTTAATACATTTTGGGGATCACTTGCAAAACATTTAATTCCACCTTTGAGATAAAAATGGAATTATATAAGCTTTTAACATCAAGGATAACGCTCTTTGAAATAACAATTAATCTTCAAAACGTTAAGTATGGGATAGGGAGAGGCTTGGTAAGCATTCATGCCAATGATATTTGGTTTCACAAATATATTAGCCACTTTCTTCGAAAATAAATTCATTTGAATTGATAGGCATAGGCCTTTATATGATAGAAAGATACCTGAGGTTTTTGCATCCTTGTTTATTGTTTGTTCTCCTCTTTGGTCGATAGCAGTTCTCAGCGGATAATGTTCTTGGGCTTGAACGGAAAGACCGTGTTTTTCGAGCAATCCTCTCATCCCAGGGTGGTTCTCTTCTATGTTTTTCAACAAGTGTAAGTAGTAGGAACCGTATCTAAGAAAAACATTAGAATATTTTCTTTTAATGATCGTTCTTATATTATATTTTAATATTCAATAAAACAGCCCTGCAACCCGGTTGATGTGTGATGATGTGAACGAATCAATTACTTGCTTACCTCGCATAGTTCTGTTTGTTTGTTGCAAAATAGAGAGGGATGAATGTTTCCCAGCTATGAATAAGCATGTCGATGTCATTGGTCTGAACTGCAACGTGAGCTAAAATCTGAGATCGAATTAGGTCGATGTAGAACATCCAAAATTGTGGTGTTTTTCCACTTTTACCATTCCGAATATCGTCTCGATATTGCTTGTACTTTGTAAAGATTTGTTTTGTTCCTTCAGTAAGCTTCTTCATATTCTCGTCGTTAATGTTGCATACCATATGACAAAAATCGTCAGGGACATCGTGTTTGTACTGGTGGCAAAAACGTTTTAGTAGAACTCGCTCCAAGGCTTCTGCAACAGCTTGATGGATCGTCCATGCACGGTTGTAGTGAGATCCGCTTATTACACCCTGAAGACTTCCTGATCGAATCATTCCTGATTGATATACAATGTCATCAAAGCCGGAGCCCTGAACCAAGGAGCCGATCACCTAAAATGATGGATTTATATTTGTAAGTAAGAGAAGTTAAATAACATTAAGCAGCTTTTTTGTAAAAAATGGATGTCTTGGATAATGGCGTCAACATTGTCATTATACTTTCTGATGACATAAACCATGATATTAAACATACCTTAAAGTTTTCCTTGATAAAATGAAAACTTCCCAAATGGATGATAACATTCCCAAATCGTTCAGGATGACACCAAATCGTTTTGTAAGCGTTAATTGCAGCTCCAACATCTAATGTCACGTTCACGTAGGCCATGTTGACAGACTTGGATAGATCTTGCAAGTACGTCAGATAGTTTTGAATCGTTGCGAATTCTGTAACCTTTGCATTGATGGGCGGTAAGAAGGTTTCATACGTTTTCTCAACAGTCGCTCCTTTTTCTGTTCGGTATTTGACCAACCAACCTTTGAAGCATGGAATTAGCTGTTGATCTGCTGTTGACATATATTTCCTACCATATGCCCAAATGAAGTACAGGAAATGAAAATTTTCTTCCGAAAAATTGGTCTGTGTCTGGTTGAATTTAGTGGGTGGATTTTGTTTGGCGTTAACAGCTTGGATTTGACAGGAGTTTTCAGCTACTGATAGTTTCCGACTTTTCTTGCGACCAATATTTTTGGGCTCGGTGGTTTTGAAGGTATCTGCGCTTTTCTCCTGGAATGCCATTAAATGGGTTGTATTGATTGAGCTGCCACCAACGAGTTTATCAACAAGAATATCAAAGTTATCAACCCAAAAAAATGAAGATGCGATCGAATCTGCGAACACCGGTTTGATTGGTAGTTTGTTTGTATTGATGAGAACGCTTTCAGCGGCTGCAGTCTTGATATCTGATACAATGCCATATGGTAAGCTGTGTCCAAAGCTGCTGAGGACGTCAATCACCTGGATAAGAAGAAAAATGTTACTATGCAGTGCAGAAGATACTGTAAAATTATTAGCCTAGACTATGAAAGTCTCGAATTTTAATACAGATTTGAAAGTGGATCTAGAAAGTTGTAAGGCAGAACAGTATTAAAGAAGGAATGACTAGAAAAGGTGTAACCAAACTAATTTTGTATAGAAAATACCTTAACGAGTGAAACAAAAGTCTTAAGTACATACTTTCATAAAGAGCTTTCAAAGAAAGTTAAAATTAATTATACCTTTCTTGACCCAGTCAGATTGGTCAATCCCATTGCCACCACTAGTTGTTTAAGTTGCATAGTTTTGCCATTGGTTACTTGATGCACAATATCGCTTGACAATGAATCAATCCAACGCTTTTGTTTTGGTGTCTGTGACGGAGATGAGCAAAGTAAACTTTCAACAAAATTTTCAACGATAGCTGGTGGTTTCCATTCATCTTTGGAAAGCTCGTCAATTGACGGTGGCCAATTCTCCATTTCTTTATCATTAAACTTTTCTAAAATTGCCTGCCTCAAGATTTCTCCAGCTCTGCGTACCAAGTACTCTGGTCGATTGATCTGGCCCGAACTTTCTACGCAACCACTGCTCATTACCAATTCCACTTTATTTTGTGCACCTGTCGAATCTGTTAGAATTGCCACATCTGTACCAAATTCTTTCACTATCCTATCCCTCAACTTTGTCTTGTACCGAGAATCACCAAGTCCTATCCCATACATTTCGTGTAACATTTTTAGAGGGACAACTGAATTTTTCTCCAATACTTCGCGTTTGATAAATGCAACAACTTTTTCAAAGTCACCTTGATCATAGGAATGCTGGGGAGCCACATTCTTCTTGTCTGTTAAATCAACTTCCTCTTTCTCACAAAAATGTTTAGTAAAGTCTAAGTAGCAACATTTATGAACTTGAAAGTCATTTGCAAGCAAATCCCTGTCTTTGATATAGTAGTATAGCTCTTTATTCTGAGATTTGGCCACTCTTTTGATTAGATTTTCGGCGTCCTTGGTTAGAATTTTATGTGGATAGAACTTTTTATTGTTCCTTTGTATCTGTTTTTTGTTACAAATACCACAAACATTTGGGAATAGGTCAGGATTATCGACATTTGAAATGCTTTCACTACTTGAACGTAACAGACGTGATACTTTGGGTTCTGGACTTGATGATCTGGACTCGTTTGTAGCTGCAGATCTCTTGTTACCGATAATTGACGTAAATCTAGAAAACGAACATAACTCCTAAAATTGTAGGCTTGCTTGATTTAGGAAATCTATCATATCTGAAATAGCTCATACTGATAGACTGATTCAGAACAAACTCAGCACTCTTTGAAAAATGCTAGGTCTTACCGTTTATAACATGGTTCAAGATGAACACCATAACTATTACTGGTCAAATCATCTGGCAGATCAATTGCTTGCTGAATCTTGTGACTACCACCCAAATTTAATCTCTTCTGCTTTGCCTCTTTCAATCTCTCTCTGTTTGTTTCAGATAACGGCTTTATCTTTGAATAAGTAGACTGTTGCCCATAGTGCACTACACATCGTAACAAGCTATTCATTTTAATTTTATTATTAACATAATTGTACTAGCCTGAAATGAAAAAAAATATAATCATAAATCTCCAGTCTAACGCAAAAAATACTTTAGATATTTCAATATATTGAACATATTCATTCTCAACTTAACATCACTTGGACTCTATTCTAAAAATGAAAATGTTTTCATTAAATGGAATGTCACAAACATTCGAACTATGCAAATGAGCAAAACGTTCGATTTTCACGTTTTTTTCGTTCTACCATTTTGTAAACATCCCATAAAAAGATCAAATATAGAAACAAAATAAAAACATAAAAAATGGAGTGGAACTGCATAGGAAGATAGGCGTTGGTGTTTTTGAAAAATTATGGCATTTTTTGGTTAATTTTTCAATATTCTGGTCTGTAAAATACACGCTATCACAAATTATTTTTTGAGATTTTAGTATCATGTTTTTATTCATTTTAACTTGATGTTTACAAAGTTTCATTGCAACAGATAACGTACTTCATTCAATATTCCACGTCTAACCAGTCTTACTCCCACCCAGAATCTGAAATTCCCCTGGTCTGTAAAATTGACATTTTCAATATTTCTGATATTTTTCATTGAAGAAAATTATGTTGAGTATGTAATCTTTCTAATGTCTTTCATTAGATCCTATCTAACTTGTAATAATGTAAAATAGCTTTAAAACAAGGTATTAGAGTACTTTTAGAGAAACTTTTGAGTTTGATTTTTTGAAAAAACGCGATTTTTGGGCAATTTTTCGATATTCTGGTCTGTAAAATACACATCGATGGTCAGTTTTTATTGAAACTTTCAAATAATGTTTTTGAACATATTTGCTTGATGTGTGCAAAGTTTCATAACCATAATGCAAGTATTTCGGCTGATATCAGCCGTTAAAGTGCCCTACCCCACTAGCAAATCTTTTGTACAAAATTGATAGAGACCCCCCATTAAAAGCCTGGTACGAACCTTTTATCACCTATTCAGCCTGAAAACCATCAAAAAATATAAACTAGAGGTGCATAGGAAGCTAAAAAACCATGGCTCACAAAGTTCCATTCAAGGTGGGATTTTGGCCATTTTTTCCTGGACTATTTGATTTGTTCTTTAAAAACTGAAATGTAATGCTGTAACAATACTCGCTCCCAGTAGCTGCCACGCCCTTTAGAAAGACAATAGTTTCAAACAACAGGGAAACAATAGTATTTTTATGATATTTTCTTCTTGAATAAAATGGACGAAGAGATTTAGTAGACTTGAAAAATTTAATGCTACACTATTCAAAATATTTCACTGAATAATTCTTTGACGTAAAGTGCAGGTGGTTCAGTAATAAGTTACTTACCAAGTAGAAACCAGAACATGGTGGCGGTATCTCGATCCCCCAAAGGTCTCTTGAAAAACATCAAACGATATCAGGCCAAAGAGATATCTTGGGCAACAGGTCATCAGAAATTAATTCAAATAATTCCTTTCGTATTTTTGTGAATTTTTCTTTGCTCGAAGATTGAACGTAATCTTTTCTTCAGTTATATATTGTAATTGTAACTCGCTCCATGATAGAATTGAGATGAAAATTGATATTGTCAGTCTTCCAAGACACCTATTTATTTAGTTCCAAAAATTTACCAAATAAAAAGGGAATCACCTGGAAAAATCTTTTGGATCAAGTGCTTATAAAGAACGAAATATTCTATGGCTTTAGATAATCTATAAGGAGTTCTTATAAAGAACGAAGTATTCCATTAAAAATTTGTCAAGTTTGAAAGCGAAACTACTTTGACTCGTCAATCCAACCATCAAAATGACGGCTTAACGGATTACCAACCCTTCTGAGGCAAAAACTCTGGCTTAAGGGTCGGTATTTGAATTGAATTGAATTGAATGTTTTCTTTTTTCTCAAAATATATAAAGTCTACTATATACAAGTTTATATCTTGAGGCTAGAAGGTAAATAGATCTTTGAAAATATATATTATTTGTTACTGTTTCTCAAAAATTTTTACACTGTATCTGTTATGCTTGTTAATAAAAAAATTAGCTCAAGTTGTATGTCAAAGAGGTTGTAACCACCATAAAGATCTTGTATCCTAGGAGTTTGAGAAGGGAACGACCATGAAGATAGCAATGCTAGAAGACTCATGGAGACCAGGTGAGTATTTGGGTATATTAGTTTTCGGTTAGAGAGAGAGAGAGAGAGAGAGAAAGAGAGAGAGAGAGAGGGAGAGAGCCAGTTTTTATTAAGATATAGTTCAGGCTTAAATTAAATCTGGCTTAACTAAAAAATGGGCGTTTTAGGTGGTAGAAAGGCGTTAACTCGTTTTATTTCTTTCAAATTGAACAACTCCCAAAACGAAAGTGGTAACTTCAAACCCCTTTATTAGAAACTATATTCTTTATTGGAAATATGTTTCGTTCTTTAAAAAGATTCATAAGATGTGCTTATAAAGAACGAAATATTCTTTCTTATGATGAAACTTCCAAGTTTGAAAACGAAAGTATATTGGGCTCGTCAATCCAACCATCAAAATGACGGCTTAACGGCACTCGAGGTATCATTTGGTAGGGGTTGGGCTTTTTGGATTATACTTGTATCGGTGGTTTCAATAGGAAAATTGTTCACATCTAAGGAATAACTCGGCCAAACTTCAAAGCCCAGTACTTGAATCCGAGACCGACGTTTGAAAAGCTGTATTCATTGGTGCTATATTCGAAAACCTTTCACATATTACCCCTATCGCATTTAAAGAGGGCTGTTCATTCCTTAACTTGTTCATGGATGCCTTGCCTTTTAAGGCTACGTCACGCGATTGAAGCTTCTGATAGTGAATTTTAGCCACGAACGAGGTGTGTTTTTGATCTTCGGACAAATTTTTTTGATCCTCGACGCTAAGGGATTCAGCACTTTTTGTTTCGATAATTTGACGATACCTTGTCGGATTGATATATTTTCCTATTGCTTGAAAGACGATACTCCCGAATACATCTCCAATTCTTGCCAGTTGTGTGCCGTTGCAAGTAACTAGAACGTAATTGTATTTAGGGTTGAGCCTTGAGCGAATATACTTGATATACCGATAAACTATTTCTAAAACCATACTTTTCCTGTGTTTTAAAAACAGTTTGTTCTATCATGCCCCTTTCATTGATATTTTCCACCATTTCGACTGTAAGAAATTGAAAGGTCATCGGCCTAGTAGCTTTCATCAAGATGAAAAATATGGCCGTTAAAAAGGAGGTACAAAAAGATAAGTCGTGTGGTGGCAGCGGAATGGCTTCATCCGAGGCATTCAGTAAAATTTGTGAAAACCTGTCCATGTGATATAGTACGACTTTTTGCATCTCGTCGAAAGTGGCCCAACAGTTAATTTTTGATAGGTATTCGGCACTTAACAAAACATTCCATTCCGATCTCATCTTTTTAGATAGTGAAAGTTTTACCCGGTCCCTATAGATTTCCGACGATAAAAATGTCGTTTGTGAGTCTCCTCTTTCAATTCTGCATTAGTCTAAAACATGAGATAAAGAATGCATATATCCAATAATACCAGCGTAGCCAACTTCCCAGCGGGATTTAAGGTATTCGATAAAATCTGATATAGCGGTCACGTTTCCCAAGCAAATCTAATACCGTAAACGGGACATCCCAGCTCGCACAGCAATCTTGGCAGCAAAATTTGAGGAATTTTGAGACACGGCAACTAATCTGGCTTGCTTGGCTAAAGCTCTTCATTCCTCCGCCAGGGTCGCAAAGCCAGAGCTTGAACATCTTATCAAATTTACAGCCTTTCAAAAACATTGGCATAGTGTTTGTTCTACTTGTCCTAGATTTATTTGGTTTTTCACTCCGTGTCGAAAGTTCTGGCAAAACAACTTTTGGGTCAGGTCTCGTTTCGAAAAATTAATACCCTCTATGCCTGGTAAAAACGTGTTTACGACACCCTCTTTTGGTTGTATTGCTGTCACAATTTGGAACAGAGCAATAAAAATGTCCATCTAAATCTTCTTTGAGGTGTAGCCTTTTTGCTTTCCAACTGGCCCTGACGGCATTATTCCATATCTTTCTAGAAAATAATTTTCCTGGCATTAATTGTCCACTTACTTTGCTATAGGCGATTGTCCTTCTCTGTCACCCTTCACATGTCAAGTTTTTTTCTACTTTCTTCCACATTCTTTTGTTCGTCTTGGGTGATCCCAATCGTTACTAGG
Organism: Clytia hemisphaerica; assembly: GCF_902728285.1. Taxonomy (NCBI): domain Eukaryota; kingdom Metazoa; phylum Cnidaria; class Hydrozoa; order Leptothecata; family Clytiidae; genus Clytia; species Clytia hemisphaerica. The sequence goes on along the minus strand of NW_027104101.1, from coordinate 2,183,413 downwards.
CATTTTATAGTGAAAAGTTGATCGAAAAAAGGCGAAATTGCACGAAACTATGAAAATTCTTTTCCTTTGTGAGGGAAGTAAATTTTGGAGTATTCACTAAATGTTATGCTTGAAAATTGATAGCACAATATCACGTTCTTGAACATCAAAGTTATGTAATTATCCAAAGTTATGTAAAGCTCTCTAATGGTAGAACTCCATCCTACAACAATTTTTCTGTGTGCAAACTCGTTAAAAAATTGTAAAAAAGCATTCCTATCTGAAGTCTGTAATTTTGTCATAAAAACAGAACACGTTCTGGAAATTATAAATCATTACCATTGATAATTATATTTTGCAAAGGAACTGACTGGGTCATGAGGATCACTGAATGTCATTTGACTCTCTTAATCAAGATACCTATTCAGAACAATGTGTTCCCTTATGTTAAATCATCATGAATCACTGTGTTCCTTTCAATGTTGAAAACAATAGATTGCTAAGTATTTTCAAAAGGTATTGGGAAATCCGAAAAAATTGTTCCCAAAAGGATAAATGGTAGCCTCTAATTTTTCAAGGGAAAAAGGAACTCTTTTATTCGAAAACGTATATAATGGCAATGTGGAAGATGAAAATGGTAATGTGGAAGATGGAAATGATACTAATGATAATGAAAACGACGGTATTCAAAAACCTCCGTTATCCGAGATGGTTTCAGGAGCATTTGGTGCCTGCTGTAAGTAAATCAAGTTATCAAAGCTGTCCCTCAAACTAAAACTCATTTAAAGCAAAGCTTTTTTGTGTCTTGGCAGTTTGGCCGTTACCCTGAAAGTGCTTTCGAATTTTCATTTCGTTTTTCTATATGGTTTGAAATTCATTTTTTGATGCACTAAAAAAAACCTTGTTCTCTCTTAACATTACTTTTTTTTTCATCAGGTATCTCAACTCCATTACCAAAAGCTAAGAAAAGAAAGCGGTCCATATCCAAAGGTTTGTATTTAGTGTATAATTGTTTCAGTTATCTGCATCATGTTTTCTGTTAAGATTTCGTGGTACCATAGTCATTATAAAAACACTAGTTTTGAGCTTAAGATTTTGTCTCTTTTATTGTTAAAAGATGCAACTTACGTACCAAAAGTGATTCATGTGATTGGAAAATGGACCAATCCCAAGAGGAGATTTTTCATAAATTTTGCCTGCGGATTTTATAGATTTGTGATTATTTATTATTTTTTACCTATAGACCATCGAAAGCTCATTCTTGGACTGGAACTTGCCATTCTAGTTTTACTTTAATAAACTATATTTTTAATTTGTAAATATCTCATATGAAAATAAATGTCTATATATTTTAGATCCCTATTCCTTACAAGAAACTGTTTCAAGAATAGTTCAACGGCCTAAAAAATGTTAAAAAAGATTGAGACCTCGTGTGGTTAGGGTGCTAGAAGATACTTTCTTTTGTTCCTTATTTTGGGCATTAGAAAAATTGTTTTTTTCTTTTGTGAATTTTATTTGAAGAAATAAAATCTTGGACTACTTTTGTTGCTATTTTTGTGAGTTCTGATCAACTTTACTTTTGCTCATATTTTATTTTTTATTTACTCATTTTGTGGGATTGTTCCGCTTTTAAATGCATATACTTTAAGATATATATTTCAAAAAGGATTTTATGTATTTTGTGGATACTGGTCCACTGTTAATACATTTATGAAAAAAGATTCATTTATGTGGGATAAAACATTTATGATTTATTTACGCTGTGGGATATTGGTCCACTTTGTAGACATTTCTGAAAAAAGATTTATTTACGTTGTGGGATATTGGTCCACTTTTTAGATATTTTTGAAAAAAAGATTTATTTTCCTTGTGGGATATTGGTCCACTTTTTAGAAATTTTTTTAAAAAGATTTATTTACCTTGTGGGATTTGGTCCACTTCTTGTTGTGTTTACATTTTTGAAAAAAATATTTATTTAATCCAAATAAGTTTAGCATGGCTCACGGATAACGCCTGACATTTTCGTTTGGCTATGTTTCTTCTATCTACATTCCTACTGGGTTGAGTCCTACTATCGTTATTACTATTACACAATTACTTAGAATTTCATACTTTCGAAACGTAACCTAACGTTAATCTCGTGATAAAATCAACGATTAACTTCGAATACTCTTTTAAGGATGGAGACATATTTTCTGTAACATACATTTTTGTAGTTCCAATATCAATACCGCCAGACTGTTATGTTTATATTTTTGAAAGTATTAAGGCATCTTATTCTTGCAAAGATAATTTTTGACATTACAAAATCTGGTTTGTTTTCATTTAGAATTTCTGTCCCTGTGACCCATTTAGTGCAGCTAAAAAATCGTTTAAAAAATACCTTAAAAGCAACGAAATTTAAAAAAAACACATTGATTGAAAATGTAAAAATGTAGCGAAAAGATTGACTTATTTCCTTAATTTTTTTCATCTAGGCTAAAGTGTTCCAAAAAGTATATGGTGTTTTTAAACATTTATCAGCAACCAATCACACACTATATTAATTCAATACCGTTAGTGCAGTATTGCAGTTTCTTGTGGATATAGACAACCCTCTGGTAATTTAAAAAAATTTAAACAACACTTAAACAATAAAAGTATTTACTTAGCGGATGACTTTAAGCTAATAAACATGTTAAAATTTTTGTAAATACTCTTCTTCAACATAATTTGGTACGAACAATTAACAGACCGACACGAGTTACGCGAAAAACTTCAACACTAATTGACAACATTATTCCCAATGACTTTTTCGATAATTTTACAGGAATTATTAAATCAGACGTCTCTGATCATTTTCCAAATGTTCTGATTTGTGAAAAAAATTCTCGAATTCCAAAACCCCCAAAACCCGAGACAGCTATTTTTAAACGCTTTACTGACAACAAATCGACAAAGGAATTTTGTGACAATCTACTAGTACGAGCTCTAAACTGGGAACAGAAACTGACCATGCCAAACATTCCTTTCACACTTTCAATGAAATGTTTACAAGGCGGTGTAGGCGAGACACATGTTTCAAAAAGACTTTTTATATAGATGTTTCAATCGCAAATAAAATTATTTTAGCATTCGAATTTCGCGTTTTTGATGTATATATGATCAAGGTAATTATTAAAACCAATTAACACATCATTACTTATTTGTGGAAAATGCAAGAATTCTCCAATTTTTAAGTGAATTCTTGAATTGCATGACTAATTTTTCTATAATTGGGCATTGAAATTTGACATTATCTGAAACCCATGTTTTGTAAGGTGTTTTCAATAATTCACATAGAAAAGTGTTAATAGATAAAAGTTTATAATAAAGTTTTGGCGCTCAAAATTGTTCACTAAAATTCCATTTCTCTACTGACGTAAGAGCCTTTATTATATAGAGTGAATTCCATTGTTTGGAGCCGATAAAACCTTTGCGAATTGTTAAAATTCTTATTATACTATAAATTTTGTTGAAAGTGAAATTTTCCGAGAGACTGTGATACTATTGCTGATAAGATTTTACAAACCAATTTTCCAGATCCCTTTTTGACGTAACGAGCAAACAATGTTTTTAATAGATAATAGAACTATAGAGTTAAATAGAACCTATAGGATATAAAAGACCTATTTAATTAAATTAAAAGAGTACCAAATGTTCAATAGATATAATGAACCTTTGGCGATAAATGACTTTTAAAAACAGTATTGTTCATTATTCAAGGGGGCCCAAAACTGTTCATTCAACTGCTCTTTTCTCGTCCCAAGTGTTTCCATTATGTGAATGGGAATTAAAGAATTGAATTTCTGCCTTAATAGCCTCTTTATTTCGAAAACCTAAGGAAATTCAAAACAAACTTGGAACACCTTACAAGGTATCATTAGAAAAGCCAATGTGACTAACAAATTTCCAAAGCAATTGCCTTAAGGGTACTAATTTTGGCGGATTTGGCGAATTTAAACGAAATTCACCAAAATTAAATATTTTGCTCACTCGCCAATATAAATTCCCGCCAAAATAATTTTTTTTTTTTTTTGCCTAAATGAAGCCTGAAATTCATCAAGGTTGCTCAAAATAAGGCAAAATAGAACAAATTTATGCTGTCATTCGCCTAAATTTAAAAATTTTGCTAGTCGACAAAATAAGTTCCCGCCAAAATTAATTTCTTTTAGGATTTTTGCTGCCCGCCAAAATAAGTTTCCTTAGTAAATTACAAAGATACAATCGACGAAACAAAACGAGAAATGGCTGAAATCTTTAATGAATTTTTCTATTCGATTGGAAAAAACCTTGCATCAAAAATCAGTGCGATAACATTTCATGGATCATTTCGATCTGGAAGGGATTTATCGGTTTCTAGGCTATATTTCAAGTCCTACTGGACCATTTTAGAACTTTTGGATCCGCAGATTGTAAGGTCTTTCCTAAGGTCACGAGTCTTAAGTCATGCATTAAAACTCAGAGTTAAAAAAACTCTACCCTTCGAACCTGCTTTAGAGCACTTACAAATCGATCGTGGTTTCAAATATTCCCGGTGGATTTCCCTTTTGTGCCAAGTATTTTGTAGATAGCTATAAAACCTCGATGAAATCTAATCCACTAATTTTTGATGAACTCGGCAAAGCTTTTAATTCGCTTCAATCCAACAAATGTCCAGGCATCGATGAAATTGATGTTAACATTGTAATAAAAACTTACCTTAAGCGGATAAATTTTGGAGGGGATTAAATCTTGCGAATTTGCGAATCTTGCCAAAATTCGCCAAATTCAATCCTCGCCAAAATTTCCAAATTCGGCAATTCGCCAAATTTAATCCCCGCCAAATTTGACAAAATAAACAGAGAATTATGTGAAAAATCACAACTTTTTAGTACATTTCCACCAAAGCAACAAAGAAGTAAGCCTCAGTTTGTCCAAGGAATTGCCGAAATATGTGGTGAAAATCTATCTTTGTCAAGTATTCATGGACAAATTGAAGCAGAATTAATCGTTTCGTCAGATGAAAATTGAGTGTCCTGTCCTGGCTATAAACACTTCTTATAAAGACATACTTTTGGTTGATATTATTTTCAAAGTTCTGTTGGAATTGAATAACATTCATATACATTAGTTTAGACGATCGCAATCGATGAAAATTATTATTGTGTTATTGATATTGATAACCAATCTCATCGATTACAAGATTTTGGATATTAAACCTTTTGTAAATTTATAACCCTACATTTGTACTAGTTTTAATTTTATTGAGACAAATATTTTTTAAGGCTTTTTCTTTTAAGGTTTATTTGGTCAGGGTAGAACATCGAATGTCACTTTTGGAAACGTAACTAACTAAAAAATTTATTGTCTTACGGCTCTTACGCACACCCGACTTTTTTCCCCATCATAGGTATCTTACCTCTTCAAAAAATTTTATAAATTATGATTAATAGTCGTTTTTTTTCTTTCGTTAGTTTTTATTAGTTTTATTTGATTACAGTAGTACGTAGCCATAGTGTCAGGCGCGATAAAGTCCGTTCAACGAGTTTCTCTACTCTTATCTAAACGCCTGATTGCAAACAACTCTCGTTGCGACTCGTTTGGTCGCATCCAATCAGATTCTAGTATTTTCTCTCGCAATCAAAACGTTAATTTGTCGTATCTGATTGTTTTGAAAAAATAACGCGTTTGTCATTTTTAATTGCTCTTGGGAATAACGTAGATGTTATTGTATGTTATTATTTTTGCCTTTGATAACAAAATATTTTTAATGTCTTGGGAATACGAAAAGTCTTCGGCAAAAGCAATCATATTTCTACCGAGTTAGTTTGCAACTAAGCTAATAGAGGACATCATATTTTTCTACTATTAGCTTAGAACCTTGGCTAAGTAGTACGTTACTTTTGTAGAATTTGTTACTCTTGAAAACATGTTATTCTTTGATCTATACTATGTACATATACATATTATATTGGTGTTCTTTCCTTAATACCCCAGGGGGTTGAAAATCTTTCGAAAATGGAAGGAAATTTTCTAAAAACGTCTCTGTTAATGTCGCTATGTGGAAACTCTATGGAATGTGCATAGTATGAGCCCCCCCCCCTTTTTTAAGGGGGGGGGATTCGAGTTTTCAAGGAAGGCTTTATCCCCCCTATATGGGCAATTTTCCAGTTAAAATGGGGGGGGGGGGGGATAGTAACTTTTTGGTTAAAAATTTTTTTTTTATGTTATATGTTGATTTAAGTCAATAAAATTTTATATGACATAATTTCGACTTATCTGATTTATTGGTGCGGGATCAAAAATTTTTAAAAATAGGGGGATACCTTTATAGGGGGGGGTGAAATATTAATGGGGGGTTCAGACCCCTCTGCACACTATGATGTGGAAACCACTAAAATATTCATGGTGTGATCAAATTAAATAAATAGAGCTATTGATGGGTTAAATAAACATGATCGTCTGATACTTTTTCTTTTTTTATGTCTTTTTAAGTGCGTATCGTTTGAGCTCTTTTCACACTTGCCAGTTTTGTTCCATGCACTTAGGATTTGTTAAACTTGTAACTTTTGTTTCTGAATACTTTTTTTACACATTTTGTCGTTTCAGCAATGTTTTATCATCACTGCTCCTTAACAATTCCTTTTTTCAAACGTGTTCCTAAAAAAGAACGTGTAATAAGCATTTGGAATGAAGGTCTCCGCATTACAGAATAGCGTACGAACAATTAGAAATAGAGTTTCCACACTACAGAATTGCGTACCACACTACAGAATAGCGTACAAACAATTAAAATTTTTGAAGCCTTGGAATGTTCTTAACTTTTTGAGTTTTAAGCTTAAAAATGTCCTTAACATGTTCTTATTTTTGCCATTTTTTGAGTGTTTTGTCAATTATGCTAAGAAATTGGGTGTTTTAGGGCCCTACGAAGCCTAAAATGTTTTTAACTTGTTCTCAGCATTTTGGCCATCGAAGCATTATGTTCTTATATAGTTTGTTCTCATAAAAAAACGTGTAGCGTACGAACGCGATGCAAAAACGTACAATCTTCTGATATCATTACAATCATTAATTCACCTTTGTTTATGTATTAGGTAGAGCATATGATTTCCCATTACTCCGATTTCCTTTTCTGACGAGTTTTAGCAATGAAAATAAAAAGCCTTTCTGTATGATACATTGGAAGAAGAAAGTAAATACCTGTTTAAACATACGTGTAGATAGGCCTTTATGTTTTTGTGATCAATCTAGGCTTTATTATTTAAGGCCAGTCCCTTTTACGCGGTGGCTCTCGCTACGCCACAGCTCAAATTTGGTCAATTTTTAGGCCTACTCTAATTTCATGCAACGCAAGCCTCTTACGTCACCGAGGAAAAATAACGCCAATAAGGGCCGGTGTAAAAAGGATCGATGAAGTAGTACAGTTGCTAAAAATATTGGCTTCAAATTAAATATAAACCGTAAACATTTGCAGGAGTTAGAATACATTTCTACCTGCTTCTAATTTTATAAAAACTCCTATCTATTACTTCTATCCTTTCCTCGCATCGCCCGCCTATTTCTGCAGAAACTTTCCCGAAATTCAGGGGAAATTACGACCATGAACTTTCACAATTCGTTGGATGAAAAAAAATTGGCTTAAAATTGACAAATATTTCTTGAATCAAGCAGAAGTTCTTAGACTTTTAGAAGGCATTAAAGACTAAAAAATGTTGAAAATCTCTACATTCTTCAATTTTCTACAGTTCAGTCCAAAAAGAATCTCAGGTCACCGACCAATTTTAAAAATCGGCATCCGAAAGTGCCAATTTTAGGCCGTACAATACAGACGCGGCCCATAGCAAAATGCATTTTCAAAGTGCTTAACCCTATTATTATCAGGCTTTTTCGGATTTTGTATTCTCAAGGGGGGGTGTTTTCCACCAGCCTTGCATAACTTTTGATCTAGAAACGGTATGGACTTGAAATTTGGCACAAATGTCCTCTACCGTGAAAGGAGTTCATAGAAAAAAATTTTGGTTGATGACGTCATCATAAAGGTGATGAAGGTGATGACGTCATCACATCGCTGACCAATGAAAAAGTACTATTCAATAAAATAGCAATTAAAGTTGAACGAATGGAGATTTTTCAATTCTGTTTTGATTTTCTAAAAGCCAAAAAGAATATCTTTAACATATTTGCCGGTTTTTAATATACTAATAAAATCGAGGCTTAAAATCCATGCAGAAAATGAGTAAATTTTTTCAAAAAACAATGACGTCATTTATGATGACGTCAGCAGTTTTTGAAAATTTTTAAAATATTTTTTAAAATTTATCATTGATACCTAAAACCTGTCAAAATTTGAAGTCAATTGGATGCCTAGATCAAAAGTTATGCTAAATTTAAGATTTTAGGATTTTACGGGGTTTTAGGTGGATTTTATGATATGCCTGCACAAAAAAGTCACAAAACCTGATCTGGTCGGTGTATAATCGTAAAATTTGGTATACATGCTGCTACTAGGATTATATTAAAAGTCAAAAACTTTCAGAGTGGTAAAAAAAATTTTCAGTGAGCTATTAGCAAAAGAGTGCCAGCCTGGTGGAAAACACCCCCCCTGATAAAAATAGGGTTAAAACTTAAAACCAACCGTTTCATTTGATAGCGCGTTGAAAATAGAGCAAAATAAACATCAAGGTCTAAATATCTCCCCGAGGCGTTATTACGAATTTCAGTGTGAAAAAAGTATTCCCGATTGCACTAAGTACGCAAAGGCTGACCTTCCCTAACAGAAATGCAGGCTTTATGATGCCTACACTAGCAACTTATATTCTAGAAGGTACGGCAACGTCAATATCGTTTTAAGCCCCATCGATGATTGAAAATCACGCAAAGTTAGCAAAAGTCACACCCCCTTAAAGAATAATGCAGGCTTTTTGATCCATCCACAATTGATAAACTGGACCCCTGTATACACGCACTTGTATAACACTTTTTGAAAGTTTCAGTCTGACTTCTTTTCCATGGGAAAAAAGGGAATTCTTAAAACGGTCCCGTTGAAGAGAGAAGATTACGCTAAGGACCAGATTGCTGATTTCATTTAGAACCAGCTAGTTACAAATGAGCGTCCCAGTTACAGTTTCCCAGAAACCCAGAAAAAAAAATATATAACAGAACGGTTTATGTAGAGTTTCGAGTTACAGAGAGGCTACTAAATAGCCTGATACATGGGCCTCGTCAACGGGGGGGGGGGTATACCCCCACTTTTTTGCAGAACATGCCATACTTTTTCTAAAGCTACTAAAATCAAACCATTGAGACTAATATTTTCCCCAATTAGATAGCGTTTTAAGGTGTTTTGAGGGTGTAAAAAGTGACCACAAAAACTGTAAAGTCATTGAGGTTTGAGGTTTTATGTGTCAAAAAAAATTTTTCGAGTTGAGGAGACGCATTCGGGTTATATAGGAGGTTCAGGCCATGGAGACTCTACTGTATTCATCTTGGGATACGTTTTTTTGTTTACAAGCTATTTCGTTAAACCCATGTATCACAGACCCAACGGGATTCCTCCAACTAGGAAAACTGATCAAAGAATCATCCCCATGACAGAAATACCCTGAACTCAGTAGAAAAGCTATACTAACCTCTCATCCCAACTGGTAAAATACAAAAATCTAGGAAATCCCCATTGGATTTCATGAGCTGTAAATTAAATTTCAAATCCCCATCCATTTTCAATTCCCACTTTAAAAAAATTCTGACCAAGGTTACTAAGACGGTGAGCATCACAAATAACGGTTACAATTTTCAAAAATGTTTTGTCATTATCAAGCTATAATTTTTGTGCACCTAACGAGAGCTCTTTTTAAACATATAGTTGAAGCTAAAAAGTGATTAAGTTAAAAAAATGAAAAGTTTTTCACCGACGTCTTGCGTTAGCAAGAGGATTGAAAGGGTTAAATGAATCACTCGTATCTTGTGATTTCATTCTATAAGCAGTTTGATGCTCAATGTCCGCTAATTAGAGAGAAAATATAGGGGGGGGTTCAGGGGGTACCCGATTCCGTAATTCCGCCAAATTTTTCTCCAATTTCCGTCACACCGTCTTAAATTGAACCAAAATTCCGTCACCGAAAATTCCTTTGAAATTCAATATTTTTGTCGAAAATTCCGCAGATTTTGAAAATCTTTTACCAAATCCGAAATTCCGCAAATTTTTTTGCTAAATTCCGTTTTTCCGCACTAAAATTGTCTAATTTTCCGTCTCCGTCAGAGAACCCAATTTCCGTAATTCCGTCTAAATTTTCGCCAAATTCCGCCACTCCGTCCGAAAAAAGGGCCGATTCCGCTCCTCCGCCAACCATGAAACCCCCCCCATATAGGGTCTTGACCATTTTATGCTTTAAAAAGTGTCCGCCAATTGAAGGGTCTGCCTTTTGGAAACTTTTTTATCAGGACTAGGAAACAGCCGGGGAAAACAGAATTGTCCGCTAACCACAGTTGTCCACCAATTGGAGTGTCCGTTAACTAGAAGTTTTACTGTATCAAATTTGACAAAAATTGGTCATGGTATCGGTGTTTGGTAAATTGATTGTGTTGTCTATGTATTATGGGTAAGATATTCATTGTTATTTTTTTGCCTACTCATGGCTATTTGCAGGGGGACATAGTGTGCACCCCCCTAAATTAAGGGGGGTTTTGTTGATTTGGGTTCAAAATCTTTAGGTGGGATTTTTTGGATTTCAGGGGGGGATTAATAGGATGAGCTGGGACTAAATTTTGATTGGTGGGACTGGCTAACTTCGTTACAGAAGCCTCATTTTCAAAGTTTAGTATATATACCATTTTAAAATTTCATAGTTTAAAAGGGTTCACACAATTGTCTTTAGGAGCAGGAAAAAAATCGAGTTTTTGGTGGGACCAAGGATTCAAGATATCAGGTGGGCGTTTTAGATGGTGCTGGGACCTCATTTTTTTGGTGGGACCTTGACCCCCCTTGCACACTATGGGGGACTTCAGAAGAATGGATGGTTATCACGTTGGATTTTCCATTCGCTGCCGCAAACACAGCCGCGAGACAACCTACAAAATAACACCGAGTTTATGAATTTGCACTTTTGAGGACGGTAGAGTGACTGAAGCGATTTGGAAAAATCTGTAGTTCCGCCCCGCAAAATCGAGGACGGTAAAAGTGCTGATTTACCGTCGTCCTCAGCTGGTCAGGATCTAGTTAAATTAGAACCTTACCGTCTCCGTCGCTGAAAAACACACATACATAAACTCGCTAATAGTCATAAAAGGCCGGTAATCAGCATGTTTGTCTAGACTGTGTCGCCTTATGATGATTTGTTTTCGAAGAAAAAAAGGGCGTGATATTTTTGGATGTTGTCCTTGGTAAAGGGGGAGTCTTCTGTACCGAATTATGGTAACACTTTGCACCCCCTATGTTTTATATACTCTCAGGTACCTAATAGCCTTTGTTGGAGCTAATCGAAGCACTCGAAACGCTCGAAACGTTAAATTGGATGAAAAATAATAGTTTTTTCTTGGAGCTAATCGAAACACTCGAAACGCTTGAAACGTTCAATTGCTTGAAAGAAAATGTTTTTATCTCGGAGCTAATCGTTAAATTGATTACAAAACGTGTTCTTTGTTATAAACCGGGTTGACCGGTCAAAATTATTATAATTAAATTATTGAACAATATTCCAACACAAAACATTTTCCTTGCAATTTTCGGTTGTTGGAGTTTAAGTGCTTCTACCATAATTATAAGAGAATTGTCTTATAGCTATGCTTCTATTTTATTCTAGTTATATCTATGACCTATCCTCCTTGCTTTTAAAGCTTGCTAGAGAAGATCTTGTAAATGTTCAACTCGACTCGTTTTAAAGACGTCTAACACTCAGCCTCCCCCAGATTCCATAACCCTGAACCGACCCGCAGCGCAAGCAAACTAACAAACGTAGAAAAATAAACGAAAACTCGCACACAAATACAAAGGAAACAAAAAAGGGGTTAAACAACAGACACAACAGACAAAACAAACATGTTTAAAGCATGCACCTCTGGTCTTTCTGCAACTCTTTCCACCATTTTAGATGGCCTGAACAATAGATTCAAAAGGGCACCATAATCTTGGAAGATAATTTGTTTTGGGTTGCATACCTTTTAATGTTTGGTAGAGTTCGTAGCACGCACGCAAGATGGCGGACAAAGTAACGAAGAAAATTTCTCCAGTAAAAACAGACAGAAAAACTAGAAATAGTAGCAGTAATATAACAAAATCAACACCAAAGAAAACAGCTGACACAGAACTAACACAACAACAACAAGTAAACACAGTAAACAACAATATCTCTTATGAAATGGTATACAAACAAAACCAAGAACTTATCATTCAAAACCAGGAAATTATCAAACAAAATCAAGACATCCTCAGCAGAATGACAGCTCTTGAACTCAGCACCGACAGACGAATCAAGGAAATTATTGAATCCCTCACCAACACAAAACACGAGGTAACAAAAGTGATTGAATCTCAAGGTTTTTTGGATGCAAAGTATGAAAGTCAAAAAGCTGATATAATAAAAAATGGACACCAAAATCAAATCAATGGATACTGATGCAATTCAACGCGACCTCAGAATAAACAAACTAAAAAACCACGTAAAGAAATCAGAGCAAGCATTAGATCATGTCAATTTTGCTTTAAATGACCTAGAACAGTATGGTAGAAAGGAGATGATGAATATCTCAGGTGTCCCACGACTGAACAACAAGGACACAGACAAAATTGTTATGGACATTGCAAACAAAATAGGGGTAGACCTAAAAATTGAAGATTTTGGAGTTAGTCACAGAACATCAGAAAAAGGAACAGCTCCCATCATTGTCAAATTTAACTCTAGACGAAAAAGAAATGATATGTGGAATGCCAGATGGAACTTAAAAAATGTGAAAACTTCAAATATTGGGTTTAATGTTAACAATTCTATTTATTTTAACGAGAGCCTCACAGAGTATAATCGTTCGATTTTCAAGAAAGCATGGGACGGATTGAAAAGGTCCAAATTATATGATAGAGTTATCACCGAAAATGGCATTACTTACGCATGGAAGACTTACAACAAAGAGCATAAAAGTGAAAAGCTTATGCTTCGAGAAGAAGTTGATATTGATGAACTTGTACCTAAAAAGGCAGGACAAAAATGAGATACTTGACTTATAATAGATACCATTTAATATGCATCTCCCCTGGACCCAATGGCCTTTAACCCTCCCTCAAATTCTTTTTTGAAAGAATCTTCAGTATGTCATGTGTGTGATCTTCTTGTTTTCAATAGTGGAGTTTTTTGTGAACTTTGTTTTACCTGGCTACACATAAAATGCATTAAAATTAACCAGAAACATTATAAAAAGCTTGCTAACTCACCACTTCCCTATTTTTGTCAAGCTTGCTTATCCCATGAACTTCCATTTCTCAATATAACTCCAAACCAACTAAAATTAGAGACTTTTAACTCAAACTATAAAAAACCAGTTAACCAACCATGTCATGAATGTAATGAAGATATAACCTCAAATCAATTAATTCATTGTAAAATAGGTAATCATCTCCATCCATTCCATCTCACATGTACCGGTGTAACAGATAAAACCGAACTAAACTATAAACTGTGGTCATGTCGTACATGCCTAAATTTTCCCTTTCAAGATCTTGATAATATTCTTCTAAATGACGTGTTAACTAATAATCACCTCTATAACTCAAATTACAAGAAAAATATTAAATTTGAGAACAACTTTGCTGAATTTAAACATCTTGATAAACTTAACATAAATCTCAACGGGGGAGACCCCAGCGAGGAATTACTAAATTTCGAGTATTATCAAATCGAGGATTTTATAAAAATGAAGCAGGGGCTACATTCTAATTCCTTTTCTATCATACACTCTAACATTCGCTCTTTCAATAAGAATGAATGCTGAATCTTTTGATGATCTACTCTCTATCTTGAAATTTGAGTTTGATATTATAGGTCTGTCAGAGACTTGGGACTCAACATATAACAAACTGAATGAATACACTATCAATGGCTATCATCCCTTTGAGAGCAAATCTGGAACAAGTCAAAATTCTGGTGTGGGCTTCTTCATCAAAGACAATATTGACTACACAAGAAGAAATGACTTGTCTTTCTCAACCTCAGGTAAGAAGTGTAATTTTGAGTGCCTATTTCTTGAAATCAAGTTACAGTCTGAACATATACTAGCTGGGGTAGTCTATAGGCATCCAAATGGCTGTGTTAAAGAATTTACTCAAACATTTGAAAATATGATCCTCAAAAAAATCAAAAAAGAGAAGAAAAAAATCATTATTATGGGTGATTTTAACATCAATCTGCTACACAGTGAATCACATCATAACACTGGACAATTCTTTGATAGCATGCTTACAAACTCCATGTTTCCTTATATAACACAGCCAACTAGGTTCACAGGTAAAACACATACCCTCATTGACAACATCTTTTTCAATAATATTTCAGATGAATGCACTAGTGGAAACTTGATCCCACACATTACTGACCATCTTCCTAATTTTCTTACAATTCCAACCACTAGAGATAAACCACCATTAAGACCTAGGAAAATAAAGCGTGATTACTCTAACTTCAACATCTTAGACTTCAGAAAAGACTTGACAAACATAAATTTCATAGACAAAATCAAAAATATACCAGACATCAACAATAAATACGACTTTTTCCATAATGGTCTGGACCTGCTATTTGAACTACACGTTCCACATAAGATCACCTCAAAAAAGGAAACCAAAAAACAAGAAAAACCTTGGATAACAGAGAGAATATTGAAAAAAAGTAAGTATAAAGGATTCTTGTATGGGAAATTTATGAGTACTAAGTGTCCAGAGATTGAACGTGAATACCAAATTGCCAGACAGGACATTATTCGAGAAACAAGAAAAAACAAATTTTTGTATATGAAAAATAAATTCTTGAATTGTGGCAAAAACATCAAAAAATTCTGGGAGAATATCAATGTTTTCTTTGGGAGGAAAAAATCATCTTCCTACCCAATAACTATGACCCATAAAAATAAAAACATAAATGGAAATTTTGACATTGCTCAAGCATTCAATAAACATTATTCTGAAGTCGCACCAAATCTGATAAAAAAATTGCCAAAAAATCCTGTTTTGAATGACTTAAACACTACACCTGAAAATCAGTCCAGTTTCTTCTTTCAAAAAACAACAAGATATGAAATTCTAACTCTTCTTAATAAGTTAGTAAAAACGAAAGCCAAAGACCTTTATGACTTCCCCATTGATATTATCAAAGCATCAGCTGATATACTTGCTGAACCACTTTCTCATATCTTAAATCAATCATTCAAAGAAGGTGTTTTTCCTGATACACTAAAACATGCAAAGGTTGTTCCTCCTTTTAAAAGTGGACCCCGCGAAGAAATAAAAAATTATAGGCCAATTTCTGTCCTTCCCCTATTTGATAAAATCTTTGAACAAGTTATGCACAAAAGACTGATCAAATTTCTAGAAAAAAATGAATACATCGACAAAAACCAATACGGATTCCAAAAAGGTAAGTCAACTTCATCTCTGCTGTTCTCCAGCTAACCAGACTCATCAGAAAATCTCTCAAAAATAAAGAATATGGATGTGCTATTTTTCTTGATCTTGCCAAAGCCTTTGACACTGTAAATCACCCTCTTCTATTACAAAAACTTCAGAACCTAGGAGTAAGAGGGCCCATTCTCAGATGGTTTACAAACTACCTATCAGGTCGACTTCAAACTGTCTCAATTAACCAAACAAAATCTGAGCCTGCTTCTATTCTTCATGGTGTACCACAAGGATCAGTCTTAGGACCGTTATTGTTCCTCATATATATTAACGATCTCTCTCTCAACACAACTCTTTCAAGCATCTTGTTAGCCGATGACACCTGTCTTTTTCTCAGTGATAGCGACCCTGCCAGACTGAACTTGATTCTAAACACAGAGCTAAACAAGATATCAAATTGGCTTGTATGTAACAAACTAACATTAAACGTTTCAAAATCAAACTTTATTCTTTTTTATGGCAAGCACAATAAAATCAAAGACTTTAACTTGTCTGTTTCAGGTGAACAGCTCAAAAACACAACCAGCTATAAATACCTTGGAGTCGTCATTGATGAACATCACAATTGGAAAGAACAAATTAAGCTAGTAAGTACTAAAGTCAAACAAGGAGTAGGTATGTTACACAAGATAGGTAGGTATATTTCAAAACGTAATCTTATTTCTCTATACTATGCCTTCATTCAATCCCATCTGGCCTACTGTGTAAGTACTTGGGGCAGTCCTGAAACCTCTGGACTCAATCAAATAAACAAATTTATATATAAATGTTCTAAATTTATAAACAATAAAGTAAACGACAACCCTGAAGCCAATAATGACTTTGATCCGTTAAACATTCATAGTTTGTATAAACTCGAAGCATGTAAACTTGTACATAGATACCTAAACAACACACTCAACAAATCATCGATAAATCTCTTTACTAGCTGTAGAGTTCAAGGTTCAGTAGGTAGGGTAACAGAGTTCCTAAGCCTCGTAGTGTATAATGAGTGACGATCAGTAATAAGAGATTAACAACGTGACTGCTTACTAGAAGTGAGTATCTTAAAAGAGAATGGCCTCACGGCCTATGATAAACTATATACATTCTACATGCCCCCTTTTTGGAGGCTAAATGCTATGCGTAACGTTCATATAATACTATATACATTCCGTCAATCGTGAGATTGACCAGTTATCTTTGGAGAGAGGGGGCGTGGTGCTCTACGTTGTCGAGTACTACGTCGGGGTTGTACATCGTGTGCTGTTGGGCTGGCATCTCGTCTTGGCGGTGCTGCTTCATTCCAGATGTCGGGTTCTTGAGGGGTGTTCGGGGTTTGCTCGTCTTGCGGCTGTTGGGGTGGAGGGGTCGTTTTTGGGGGTGGCTTTTCCGGAGGCGGACTTGACAGGTAGTCGATGTTCTGACGGCACACGGGAAAGATCTGTTTGAGGAACCTTCTGTTCCTCCGGGTGGTGTGGCGGCTGCCATCGACGACGACGCGATATTGGCGGTTTGGGAGGGTTTCGGCGACGAATCCAGTGCTGTTCCATTTGGTGGGCTGGTTGCCATTTTGATTCTGGATCTGTACAGAGTCTCCGATGTTGAGTGGTGGTAATTCTTTCGTCGTTTCTTGTGGTGGCTTGACGAGGTGACGCTTCGCTAGTGCTTCTTCCCTCTTGCTTGCGATTTCCTGCCATTCGGTTCGTAGTTTCATGTTTGATGTTGGCAGGTGGTCCCTAATGGGTCGTCCGAACAGAGCAATTGCTGGTGATATTGCAGTGAGTTGGCATGGGGTGTTACGATGGGTCATTAGGGCTTTGACTGCGCTTTCGTTGTCTAGCTTTCCGGTTCTTGGGTCGATGTTGCCGAGGAGGATGCGTTTTGCTGTCTTTACACCGGCTTCTGCTCTTCCGTTACTTTGAGCGTAGTAGGCTGACGACAGTCGCTGGCGGATTCTCCACTGTTTCAGGAAAGCTTTGTAGTCGTGTGAATCGAATGGCGGACCTCCATCGGCTGCGATTTCTTCCGGAACTCCGAACAGGGCGAAGTACATAAGTAGGACCTTCTTGATTGAGCGGAAGTTCGTGGTTGACAGGTTTGCCACTTCGACCCATCCCGAGTAGGCGTCCACGTAGATGAGGTATGAGAATCCCGAGAGCTTGCATAGGTCTGTGGCGACGATTTCGAACGGTGTTTCCGGTTGTTGGGGTTCCATCGGGGATTCTGGGTGTTGTGTTGGTGCTTGTTCGTTGCATTGACGACACTGGGCGCGGTATAGCTTAACGGCTGCGTCGAGTCCCGGCCAAAAGAATCTTTCACGGGCGTTGGCCATCATGCTACTAACACCTTGGTGGGCTGCGTGGAGGCCTTCGAGGACAATACGGCGAAGGTCTTTAGGAATGAGCATCTTGTGATTTTTGAACGGCACTCCATCGACTGCATATAGTTCTTCATGCATGTTCCAGTATGGGTGTAGCTCGACGGGTAGGTCTGATTTGGCTGATGGGAATCCGTTGGCGATCACATTGACGAGGGAAATGCATTCTTGGTCATGAACTGCGTGTTGTTGGACGATCTCCCAATCAATAGAAGCGACGCCGTCGGCTTGTGAGTGCGCGAATGACAGCGCTGCTGCTTCGCAGGCGATGGACTGCTCGTCGGTCTCTTCGACGGGGACGGGGTTACGGGATGTGGTGTCCGCGATTTTCATATTCTTCGATTTGCCGGGAACGTGCACGATCTTGAAACGATACATCAACGTCTTTTCTTTGAAGCACAGGAGTCGTGGGTTAGATATCGAACTAAGTTCTCGATCGTTCAATATCCGAATCAGGGGCTTGTGATCGACTGCTACAGTGAGGTTTGGGGATCCCATCACGAACATTCGACAGCGTTGCAGTCCGTGAACAACTGCCAGGGCTTCCCCTTCGATGGGTGCATATCTGCTTTCAGAATCAGTGGTGAAGCGGGAGCCGGCAAAGACCAATTTCCAATGACCTTCTCCGCAATCTGGTTTGACTGGGTCGGGACAGTTGCAGTGTTTCTGTGTGAGGTCGAACCCGATGCCTGTTTTCGACCAATCCGTTGTCAGACAGGTTGGGCGATCCGTTTCGAACGTTTTGACACCGTCCTTTACAAGTTCGATAATCTTGTTTTTCGACCCTTGGAAAAGTTCATCGAGCGTCTCATCCCAGAAAAATGTCTTGGACGACAGGAGTTGGCGGAACGGTTCCATGACCGGGGCTTGGGCGAACGCGTAAGCGAGTTGGTTAACAAGTCCGAACCAGGATCGCACATCGGTCACGGATTTCGGGGTCGGGAAGTCTTTGATGGCAGACAAGATCTTCTTGAGCGGGCGATATCCGTCTTCGAATAATTCGAACCCGGCGAATTCGACAACAGGTTGGCAGAATTGGAATTTGTCCTTGTTGAAAATAATACCGTTTTTAGCACAGAGGATCAGATAGTCTATCGTGTGCCAGAAGGATTCTTCGATGCTGTGGTCCCAGAGTAGTGTGTCGACAATTCTAGCAGATCTCGGGAACTCTTGGGTGATGTCATCAAACCTCCGAGTGTACGCGTCTCCGGAGACGTGGTACCCCATTGGGGCGCGGCAGTACCGATACCGACCCCATTCGGTAATGAAAGTCATGCTGTTCTTGGTCGTTTCGTGAAGTGGGAGGCTATGATATCCATTCCACGCGTCGATTACAGTTCTGTACGTTTTTATGGGGACAGTAGATGCAACGTTGAAGGGGCTTGGTGTGTGATGTGGTTCTCGGAGCGTAGCGTCGTTAAGTTTCTGTAGATCGACAGTTCGGCGGGGGTCCCCGTTTTTCTTTGAGGTGACAATCATACGCGCACACCACTCGGTTGTGGTTCCTTGGGGGATTTGTTCGATGATCTTGAGACGGACGTCGCGGTCGATGTCTTCTTTGACTTTTTGTTTCCAGTGGTGTGGGACGGGGATAGGCGTGTGAGCTGCGTAAGGGACTGCGTCTTCTTTAAGATGGAGTCGGATGGGTTCTCCTGTCATTGTTGGTAGCTCCTGGTGAGGGCATTGGTTGAAGGCGGAAGAGCCGAACGCGTCCAGGATCCATGATTTAAGCTTTGGAATGTTCTCTTGCGTTGGCTCGAAGGGGATGTCATCTGGGCGATTCGGAGGTGGCGTTCTCTCTTGGCAGTGGCATTCGTCCGATTGTGACTCTGTGGAGGCGGAGATGCTTTTCGGGAAGGATTCGTTGACGATTCCCAAATCTTTCATGGCGGTTTGAGATAGGTAGAAACCTTTACAGTTTTTCGAAATGTAAACCATTTGACTCGATGAGCGCCCTCCGTAAGTGATGTGGAGGAAGAGCGTGCCCAATATATCGAGAGGGGCGTGAGTGATGCCTACAATTTTATGTTTGGTTTTTACGAGGTAGGCGTATGGGCATTTCAGCTTATTTAACAGTTCGGGTCCGGCAGTGCATGTTTGGCATCCGCTATCTGCTATAGCTTCGGTGAGTGTGTCCGTTATAATGGGGCCGTTCCTCTTACCAAACTGCCCGTGGGTCTGTTTGAGTATTTTGATGGACACGTCAATTTTCGGTGGGCTTTCGGGGCGAGTTGGTGTGAACGAGTTGCCTCTCCATTCCATGTGGGAAGGAACGGTGGCGTTCGCTAGGGCCGGTTGTTCGAGGACGGGGCAAGACGAAAATCCTCATCGGGTGTTGCGAATGCGAAGGATGGCACGTCCTCTAGTTGGCCTTCTTCTTGCTGTTGTGGGTGGGATGCTTCTCCGACGGCGCTTGCTTGGGAACGAATCGCTGTGCCTTTCATACATACGGCGCGGAAATGACCCTTGATTCCGCAATTACCACAGTTCTTATTGAATGCTGGACAATCTTTGCGAGCCATGGTTTTACCTTCGTGCGAAGTGCGTCCGCAGCCTCTGCAGGGGCGATTGGTCTTGCTATCATGGGGGCGATTGGTCTTGCTATCAAGTTGTTGTGGACGTCTGAATTGGTCTCGTCTGTAGGTCGATTTGGCGAATGCGTTGGTGGAGCTGCTCGTCGGGGGGTTGGCTCTCATGATGTCGGTTGATTGTTCTGTTGATTCGAGACATTGTAAACGTTCTATTTTGTCTCCTAACGTCGGCAGGGCTGCTGTTTCTGAGAGTATTCGGGACTGGTGTTGTTGGTTTCTCAGCCCGAACACCAATTGGTGGGCGATCATTTCCTCCGCGAAGCTGACGGGGTTTGGTTCTTCGTGGTTTTCACAAGCTATCTTGAATTTGCATAGGATGGCATTTGAACGAAGGCGGGCGACGAATTGTGTGATTGTTTCGCCGTCCATCTGACAGAGTCTGAAAAATTTCATTCTGTGGACTTCTTTGTGAGTGCCTTTTACGGCGACACTCTTAATAAAGTTTAATAACTCATTTTCGTTGGCGGTATTGAGGGCTTCCGCCCCGACGTATTCGAATAAAAGGCGGTTGACGTCTTGCGAGCAAGCCGCTCTCAGTTCTAGTCGAAGCATGTTGACATCAGTTACGGCTGTCATAGTTTTGTATCTATTCCAGGAGTCCTTGAAAAGCTCCCATTCTTGTTCATCAGTGTCGGCGTTTATGATGGGTCTCTCGGGGGGATTTGGTTTTCGTCCTCGGCTGCAGATGCTGTTGTTGTTGTTGAGGTGGGACGGCGGCGACGTTGATTCTTAATTGTGCGTTTTCCGCGTGGAGATTCGTCAGTTGTGTCATTTGTTGTTCCATGAGCAAGAGCATTCGTTGTATTTGCTCTTCGGAGGCCATAGTACACTGTGATCTGGTACGGGCGGTGAGCGTCGATACGATGAGCGGGTGTCGTTGATATTAGGGCGGGTTGGCGGGCGTTCGGTAGACGGCGGGCGGACGCGCGGTTCAGAGGTGAGGCGGACGGGCGCTTGCGGGCGGGAATTCGGTTCCGTACGAGTGGGTTTCTTTGGTGCGTGTGACCACGGAAATGAAAACAACCAAGATGGCGGATGTATAAGTTCGAGATCTCGTGTTGGAAGAAAGATTTGATCCTGATGATGCAAGCTGAATACGACGTGAGGCTTCTCAAAATCCTACTTGCAGCGCCATGTAGAGTTCAAGGTTCAGTAGGTAGGGTAACAGAGTTCCTAAGCCTCGTAGTGTATAATGAGTGACGATCAGTAATAAGAGATTAACAACGTGACTGCTTACTAGAAGTGAGTATCTTAAAAGAGAATGGCCTCACGGCCTATGATAAACTATATACATTCTACACTAGCCATCTTCGTAAGCATGACATAAAAAACCCAGCCAGACGAAATGATAAAAACAGTGTCTCAATTATTCATTGTGATCAAGCTGATTGTCCCCTAATGTATCATGCACCCTTAGCTTGGCAGGAACTTGACTGCTACAATGTAGTTGAATTGTCATCCCATTCTCTCTGCAAGCACTTAAAGAAAAGATTATACAAATTACAATAAATACTTGTATTATTTCTTAATATATAATATAACTTGAGTTACTTTATGGAAGTCTACCTTCCAACCTCTTGCGTGTGTAAATATTGCTACCTTTATATAAAGATTACCTTAGTTTTTCCCTAGTTTTTTTAACCCTTTTGTTAAATTTTTATCACAAGGTTTTATACTGACGAATGGCTTAGAAAGCTCTCTATTATGAGCTCTTTTCATTCTCAGGTTTTTATTCATTGTATATAGTGTTTTAAAAAGTGAAAGTGAAAAAAAAAAGAGACAAGAACAAGACAAACGACAAAAGACAAGTATCAAAAAACACAAATTTTCAAGAAGTAGGCCCAGAACCCGGTTCGACACCTAAAGTCCGTGCAGCCGTCTGCACGGGAAAGAACGATATATATTGACATACCAGGGTTATCCCCCCAACCCTAGGGGTATCCTTACCAGGGCCTAGAGCCCTGTATTTACCTACCAATGGTCCTCCCAACCCTATTTTGACTCACTAACTACAACCCTGAGTCTAACTGATATAAATCCCATATGGTGAAAGATTTGAGAAACAAACGACTGAAATTGCAAAGTTAGAAAACAAAATGAAGAAACTATGTACTGACATCAACGATAAAGATAAAACGATAGACCAAATGAAAGAAAGAATGAGAAAATCAGAAGAACTGCTCTTGGTAACAAAATCAAACCTAAATTCGTTAGAATAATATGGCAGAAGAGAGATGCTAAACATATCTGGGATTCCACGAAAGGAAAACGAAGACACAAATAAAACTGTTATAAAGATCGCAGAAAAGCTTGATCTTGATTTATATCTGGATGACATTGAAGTCAGTCATCGAACATCCTGTTAAACAAAATGCACCAATTATAGTTAAATTTAACTCCAGAAGAAGGCGAAACAATATGTGGGAGTCACGCTGGAATTTGAAGCACATTAAAACTAAGGATATAGGATTCAAAGAAAACAATTCAATCTATTTCAATGAAAGCTTGACAGAACAGTCTTTAAGGCTGCATGGGACAACTTGAAGAAAACTGGTTTGTACGACAGAGTGATCACAGAGAACGGTGTTACTTTTGGATGGAAACTTTACAACAAGGACAAAAAGTCAGAGAAAACTTTTATTAGATCCAAAAGTGACGTAATCAAACTGGCTTCCCAAAAGAACTAATGCTTTATAATTATCTAGAATTATCCTCGTTCTCTAACACTTTTTCCCTCCAAAATTGCCTCGAATCTGTCTGACAGTTCAAATATTTTGAAGGAATCTGCTATCTGTCACGTTTGTACCAAATTAGTTCTCAATAGTGGTGTCTTCTGTGACCTTTGTCATACATGGCTTAAACTCAAACTTTAAAGAGCCTATTAACCAAACATGCAGTGAGTGTGATATATTATTAGCCACAAACCAGTTCATACATTGTCGCCTAGGTAATCACTCTCATCCCTTCCATTTGTCATGCACCGGTATCTCTGATACAACACAATTAAATTATAAACTTTGGTCTTGTAATGAATGTCTAAATTTTCCTTTCCTTGACCTTGACGATGTCTTGCTAAACGATATCTTAACATCAAATCATATTTTTAAAAGTAAACAACGTAAAATTAGCTTTGATGATAATTTTGAACAATTTAAACACTTAGATAAACTTAGTATAGACTTCCATGGAGGTGATTCTAATGGGGAAGTGTTAAACTTTGAATATTACTCAATTAAAAATTTTCTTAAATTAAAGCATGCAATAAGCTCAAAGCTTCTATCAATCTTCCATACCAACATTCGTTCCTTCGACACGAATGTTGAATCTTTAGACGATCTACTTTTTCTTTTAAAATTCCAGTTTAATATCATAGGGTTATCTGAGACATGGAACACAGCCTTCAATGACCTAGATGACCATAGAATCAATGGGTACCATCCCTTTGAAAACAAATCAGGTACAAGTCAAAATTCAGGTGTTGGATTTTACATCAAAGACACACTTGACTACTCAAGAAGAAAAGACCTCTATCAGTCTTAGGTAAGAATTGTGAATTTGAATGCTTATTTTTGGAAATAAAATTAGAATCGGAACATGTTCTTGCTGGCAGGGGCGGTGCGACACCCCTGCAAAACATGCACTCGCAGGGTATGCTCCAGAGTCTTTTTTGTCGCAGCTTGTTTTTAGCCTACCCGGAGTTGTTTTTCCGGATCATTTGTAAGTGTCATTAGATTTATTTTACTGACTTAAAGTCCGCGGTAAATATAAGAAAACTGTTTATCAAGTCGCGTTACAGGAAGCGTGAATTCGAGTCTGTATTTTAGATTTTGTGTACAAAAGCGTTTTGCAGGCCTGCACCCTGCAAAATTTTGCAGAAAGACCTGGATGAGGTCAAAATGCAGGGTTTGCCCGGGATTTGATGGCTGTTAGTGTCAAAACGTTAAAAGTCAAGACTCGCCAAATGGCTTTAGATGCTTGGAGAAGAAAAAACAGAATAGACAGTCCTGATTTTATCTATTTTGTCACAAATTCTGAAGAATTTGAAGCCTGCACATTTTCGATCTTCTCCAAATTCGTCATCTGAGGGCTGCCATCAAGGTCATCTCAATGTTTGTTTTTCTTCTTATGGTTATCTTCTGAAATCCATTGCAACAATGAAAGTCAAATCTGTAAGGTATGTGGTATATTTGTCTATTATTATTCATGCCTGCATGTTATCAATTATAATCTGATAAGTACAGGAAAAACTGCTTCCCTTCCCCCCTCTTTCTCTACTTATCTGCCTATGGCCTATGACTTGTCATAATTTTTGGTAACCAACAAAACCACTTGTTGTGTGTGGTGAGTGAGTGGTTAGTGAGTGGCCAATCATGAAATATTTATAAGATATTTGATCAATCGGGGTACGTAGTTACTGTTTTGTTTGGCCGATCACTCTGGCTAAGAAAAGGTTGACGACTGGAGATGAATTTGTGGCAATTTAAGAGGTAAAGGGACAACCAACCTATTGTGGTTTTATTTTGAAATAAGAGAAAAAAAAAACATTGAAAATTTTGTGATTCTGACTTTGACACCCTAATGTTTTTAATGTTTTGGCCGGTTAAGAAATTTTTCTGGGGAGAGAAAAAGAGCTGTGTGGGTTTTTCGCACACTATTTTGAGGTACACAAACAAATTGTATTTGACTATACACACTCAGAGAACAAAATATTGACTTGAACGGCTCCTCCACATTACCCTGGTGTGGATATGCCGATGACTTAGTTCTGTTTCTCACAAATCACATCGGTCTCAACAATTCTGCAAATTTACTGAACTCTGTATTCAAAAATTTTGGTCTGACAATAAACACCTCTAAAACGGAGACAATGATTATCAACGGTGAAAACCCAAATACAAATGAATACCCGGCAACCATAATTTCGATTGATGGCTCTCCGCTGAAAAATGTTCAAAAATTCAAATACCTTGGCTGCCATATAGACTATTTAGAACCAAATTCGGGTAACGTCGAAATAAATCACAGAATTCAAATTTCATCCGTTAAGTTTAATGAATTATCAAATTTACTACAAAACTTTCAAATCAACTTGAAAACGCGTGTAAAATTCTTGAACAGCTTCGTTCGTAGTAGATTGACCTATGCATGTCAGAATTGGAATATCACCCAGAACCAATATGATCGCATTGATGCAACATATCGTATGTTCCTTAGACGTATGATTCGTAATGGCATGAAACACGTAAACGAAGTGGAGAATGATTTTCGAATGATGATTAGTAATGTTCGTTTACATGAAATTTGTGGCACAAAGGATGTGAGTGTATTTATTAAAAATCAGCAACGTAATTACGTTGCTCATGTAATCCGTATGCAAGTGAATGGAAATGTCAAAAAGCTTACTTTTAATGATGACAAGTACACCAGAAGAGGCCGACCAGTTAGGTCTCTGATGGAACAGGTAATGGCCAATGAAAATTTGGGCATTGATGGCTTATGTAATGATGCATTGAAAAGGAGAAAATAGATATTATTTTCTATGATGAGACTGGGTTATCCAGAATTTTATTTATTTACATTTACATTTATTTATTGACGAGAATTTGATGCAAGTCTATTTTGACATCAAGACGGACTTGCATCCTATTCAACCTAGGAATAGGGAATAGTAAATTTATATATATATATATATATGTTTAGTTTGCGGGCCAGCGCCTGCCAGTCAAGTACTGGTTATAAAAACTGCACGACAATCTTAAAAATGATTTCTCTATTTTGTTTTAGTTCTCTTCCAAATGGAAATTGCCTGTACAGTTCCATTTCTCTCCATCTTGTGGGCAACAATTCTTTGATGGATACACTTCGATGCCTTGCACGTGTGCAGAATTTTTCCTGAATTGTAAGTATTATTCTCAGAACCAAAAAAACCCATCCAAGAAGTTTAGTAGATTGGCTCAGTCATGAAGCATTGCGGTTGGCGGTTACCCACAGTCGGCCGGTTATTATATAAGATTAATTTCATCGGTTGTCCAGTTGTCGTTCGACTTAAATTTTGTTATTTTGTGTTTGTTAAATATGTAGGTGTAGCTTGCAAAGATCCTAAATCCCTCTTCATTATATATTTTCAGGTTAGTTGCCATCATACTGTCCAGTAGCCCCTAGATCAATGGATTATTTTGCACCTTCACGTGGTTGGTACGAAATCTTTGTTAACACTGACAAAGTCTGCTAATAAGAGGAGTGAAACCGAATGGAATAATTCAATCAAAATGATGATGTGTACCTAACATTTAGTTTCTTGGAAGTTTTTGGATTCAAAATTTTCCCTGTAAACTGGATGTCAATATTTGTCATGTAATATCATCTCTGGAAAGTACATCTTGATTTGATTTTGACATGTAATTGCCAATGCAAATGAATTTGGATGCATAATGTATATATGGTGAAGATCAGATCCGACCTCAAGGAGAGAAAGTGTTGAAAATACTAAATAAAATAAAGATGAAACATAAAAAGGCACTAATATTTAGTATACTATAATATATAGTATAAAATTTATAACACAACAACTGAATTTTGATACCAAACATAAAACATGCTGCATTATGTACATAATGATGACATATGGTTTCTTTTCAATTCGGATTGGGGGCTTTTTACCCCTTGTACAGGATTCCCTGCTTGATTTGGCAAACAGTTCCAAACGAGACACCAGAATGGGGAAGAGATGAACCAACTATAGAGTTTTCAGCTTCAGTACAAATTCTAGTTTTGGATACTTTAATGCATCACATTAATCAATTTTCTAATGAAATACTCTTTTCTTGAGCAGTCTGAATAAAATAGTTTTGCTCTTTTTCTCTAAATTTTCATTTGAAATGGCAAAAGGCTTTTAGTATTAATCTGCCTGAAAGTATTTAAGTCACCTTTTGGCAGCAATAATAAATAAATTTGACAGAATAAGAATCAAAATTATATTAAAAAATTTTAGACAGTTTGGTAAATATTATTATTATTGTTATTGCTATCATCACGATCAGATAAAGATTTTTGTATAATTTATAATCTTTTGTGTGCTATTGTATTATTTTGCTATCATTTTTCACTTTTTTGTGTGAAGTTCAAAAAGTTCTTTAAAAAATTCATGATAGTTATGATTTTTGTCATTGATATAATGAATTGCCAATGTTTACACCTCCTTTCTCTTTCCTTCATTTTTTCCATATTTTAGAGGCCACTCTTTTTTTTTGGTTATTAAAACACTTTAACCCAAAAAACTATCTTAGTTTTACCAGCTGCATTTTGTGTTTAAATGAAATGAATTTTAATTCTTTATCTCTGGTTCATGGTTCATTGGGCATAAAAAGGTGGCTGTTTTAGCCAATCTAGAGGGTCGAAATTCAAAAATTTTCTGGCCCGTCGGGCCTCGGCCCTCCTTAGACACTACATATAGCTGAATCACTATATATAGCTGAATCTTTTTTGCAGGGTATCCTAAAAATCCTACATACGCCCCTACTTGCTGGTGTGGTGTATAGACATCCTAGCGGATGTGTTAAAGAGTTTACTGAAACATTTGAATCTAAAATCCTCAACAAGATCAAGAGAGAAAATAAAAAAATCATTATTATGGGTGACTTCAATGTAAACCTGTTAAACAACAGCACTCACCGAAATACTGGACTCATTCTAGACAGTATGCTTACAAATTCAATGCTTCCCTACATTACTCAGCCAACTAAATTTACAGGCAAAACTCACACTCTCATAGACAATATTTACTTCAATGATATCTCAAATGAATGTATTAGTGGAAACCTTATTCCTCATATAACTGACCACCTTCCCAATTTTTTTATGATTCCAACAGTTAGAACAAAAACAATTAAACGTGACTATTCCAATTTTGATATTTTAGAATTCAGAGAAGACTTAAACAGCATAAACTTCAATGAAAAAATCGCCAGTATATCTGACGATAACAAAAGTTTTGATTATTTCCACAATGGATTAAACCTTTTATTTGAAATGCATGCCCCTCATAGACTTACTACTAAAAAAGAAGCAAAGAAAATAGAAAAACCTTGGATGACAGAATCTACACTGAAAAAAATAAAATTTAAAAATTATGTTTATGGGAAATACATGGAAACAAAGTGCCCTGAACTAGAAAGGGAATATCTTGTTGCAAAGAAAGAAATTACACGTGAAACAAGCAGAATGAAATTCAAACACCTGAAAAGTAAATGCATAAATTGTGGCAAAAATATTAAAAAATTCTGGAAAAACATAAACATTTTTTTTGGAAGAAAAAAGATCTCTCCTTTTCCCATTTCAATGAAGTACAATAACAAAAGCATCACTGGAACGTTTGAAATTGCCCAGAAATTGAACAAACATTTTTCTGAAGTGGCTTCAAATCTTATCAAAAACCTGCCAAGAAATACAAACAGCATTCTAAACACTGAACCAGCAAATCAATCAAGCATATTTTTCAAAAAAACTTCAAGTTGAAATCTTGACTCTATTAAACCAATTCGATGTAAAAAAACCTAAAGACCTTAGACCTGATTTTCCTTAAGATATAATTAAGGCATCAGCTGACTTACTCGCTGAACCATTATCTCACTTAATCAATCTTTCCATTACACAGGTTAATTTTCCAGACACTCGAAAACATGCTAAAGTAACACCTCTCTTTAAAGGTGGTCCCCGAGAAGACATTAAAAACTACAGGCCCATATCAGTACTTCCACTTTTTGACAAAATCATTGAGAAAATAATGCATGATAGACTAATAAAATTTTTAGAGAAGAACAACTCTCTTAACATGAATCAATATGGATTTCAAAAAGGTAAGTCAACATCTTCTGCTGTACTCCATCTCAGCAGACTCATTAATAGAGCTTCCAAAAACAAGGAATATGGATGTGCTATTTTCCTCGACCTTGCCAAAGCTTTTGATACTGTAAACCACACCCTCCTTACTCAAAAACTTCAGAATCTTGGAGTAAGGGGTCCTATCCTGAAATGGTTTCAAAGTTATCTTGACAATCGTTTTCAAACAGTAGTGATTAATAAAACAAAATCAGATCCAGTTAAGATGTCACATGGGGTTCCTCAGGGGTCTGTGCTAGGTCCCCTGTTATTTTTGATTTACATAGATGACCTATCTATGAGTACTACTCTCTCTAGCATTCTTTTTGCTGATGACACCTGTCTGTTTCTTAGCGACAAAGATCCAACCAGACTTGAAACAGTACTCACCTTAGAACTAGGCAATATTTCCAACTGGCTTACAAGTAACAAACTTACCCTCAATGTTTCGAAATCAAATTTTATATTATTTTATGGAAAGCATGACAAAGTCAAAGATTTTAATTTGTTCATTTCAGGTGAGAAACTTAAAAACACAAGCAGTTGTTTTATTATTTGTTGACCATTAAACTTGTGCTATATGGTATTTTTAGTCCCCTTATGCGTGTACATAATTTTTAGGCTTGCTTTATTTTACTGTTATATCTTCCCCGTATTTTGATTTAAATACCGGGTACTGGTGAACGGCTTAGAAAGCTGACTATTTACAAGCTATTTTTGTTCTCAGGTTTTTATTCATTGTAAATTTTTCTATTAAGCGAAAAAAAGAAACTTTAACTTTAACTTTATATGGATTGAATAACCTTTCCCCCTCCCCCGGCTTAATAATTTTTCGAAAAATATTTTTGAAAGTTCCTTATTTTGCCCTATATCATCTGTATTAGCCTCATTCACCAAATTTTTCCACCCGTGACATTTTAATATTCCAAACCCCACCAACACCCCCTTATTAAGTTTTGAAATCTTTTCCAAGCCCCCCGTCTGGGCCCCGTCTATTTGGTACTTTAGAGTAAACCTCGATTTTCTGTTCATAAGAAATATTCATTTTACAGACCGGTGTTTCTAATCCTAAGTTTAAGCACTGTGGATCACCTGATCAAATCCGATCCGGTTCGGGTCAAAGTCCCAATTTTTGACCAGGTTTTGATATTTTATGTTTTTTTTGGGTGTAGATTCCAAAAAAAGTGGTCCGAAGTCCTAAAAAGTTCATGCGAAGGCTCTACAGGGGGGGGGCAGAACTTGTACCAGACCAGCTTGGAGTGCCCGGTGGGATAGAAAGCAGTGAGACGTTTCTACAACTCATGAACTACTTGGTACAGACGTACACCTTCAGCCAAGTGTAAGAAATACTCTGAGGGGTCCCTATTGGGCCAAGCTAAGCTAGCGAAGGAATGACATTGCTGAGAAATAACTATTCCACCCGGCTTGAAGTTGGCTCAGTGGTACTAGGTGTTGGGTTCGTGCACTAGGTATCCTCGGATCGAATCGGGTTAAGGTCACCAATTTTTATCCAGGTTTTGACATTTCATGTTTTTTTGGGTGTAGACTCCGAAAAAATAGGTCCCAAGTCCTGAAAAGTTGACGGAAGGGCGCTACGGGACCGTGAAGAACCCGTGCGGGACAGTAAATGACCCCCCCCCCTCTCCCAGCGCCGGACTGGGTAAGTCTCACGACTTGAAACTTTCTGGAAACGTCAAGCATATCGAAGGGGGAAAGAATTCTTTGATCTGGTCTGTAAACTTCAAGTCGAAGTCATATATCTGGTCTGGCAATTATTCCGTTTTAACCTATAACCTGAACCTGTAATCTATATAAGTATAATGTTCACCATAAGCCAAAGTACACTATACTTATAAAAAAATCTTGTGTACAACCTTAAATTATGAAAGGCTGACAAGGACAGACTAAAAAAAGCACAGAATGAAAGTCTTATAAATAAAATATATAGAACTGGATTGCATTACATACCGTGAAGAAGTCTTTCAATAGAAAATTCATCTGTTGGTTCAGGATCATCGTCACTATCGATTTCATTAGTTTGACTGTAATCACTTTCTACTTCAGACAATACCATGTCAGCTTCCTCAACTTTCTCATCTGCGACAGGGGTGTTTTTAGTATTTTGCCCAACTAATTTACACTCACTAAATAAATCACCATCGTCGTCCGAATCAGTCTCACAAAAGTTCATCGTAAGGATCTATGGGTTTCAAACTACCATTAGATACAGGAAACGACTCGTAACGTAAGTCACAGCATGAATCCATTTCCATCATTTCACTTTCTCCTCCATCAGACCAAGACGCCATCTTGAAAGGTCAAGTCAAAAATAAAATCGAACGGGATCTGGGACCTAACAAAACCCCACCTTTATTTACGTATCCAAGGTTGCGACCAAATATGGCGGCTAACATTGGAAAGGCTTCTTCATCTCAAGAAAAAATCGAAAGTAAAAGCCCCGCCACTTTTCTCGGTTTGGTTTTCCTGGTGGCATATACGCGTTCTTTTAGATCCAATCAGGCAATTATTTTTCAAAATGGAAAGAGTTCAGAGGAATTGAAAAGGAAACCAAAAAATGAAACAAAGTGATGAAATATTATTCAGTGACATACCCATCTAATTTTGTCTCGAAAAATCCTAAAATCTCTCGTGATTAGTCTATTCTGAAGGAAGAAGAAGAAGACATGGGGAAAAAGGAAAAGTAATTTAAATAGTATCGGGATAATCAATTTCAAGATTTTAATATCTTTTCAAATCCTTTTTTTTTTTATTTTTAAAAGAAAAATACACACGCTTTTTTGAGATAAGAATATCTTCTATAGGAATATCAGGGTGAAAATTTCTTCCGGGAAGAGCCCAAATTGATAAGAATACAGTTACAGTCACTTGTATTTGGTCAACTTTGATGCAGAAATATAATTTTAGCTACCCTTATACAAAAAAACGTGTATACTAACATAAAAAAATATATCAAAAGTTATATACAAAATGTAGTATCCAGACAAAAAATTCAGAAATCTTATAGCACACTGAAAATTGTAAATCCCATCTTGAATCTCTCCAGAATTTCTCTAAAAAAACAATTTCATGTTGCAAAAGTCAGCACTTTTAAAATTACATGGGTATTTATGAAAGAAGGTCTGAGATTTTAGTACTGACCCCCTGCTGTGAACGGTCAACTTATAAAAACCTCACTCGATAATTTTACTCTTTTAAGGTTCTGACGATGGGTCACTCGTAACCATCATTTTTACAGAGCCAGAGGCTGATGGCAACCACCTTACATTGACTCTTCCGTACAACAAATTCAAGCCTCTGGACAAAAAGGGTCAAAGTATCCCAATGTCAGGGATAAAAGTTGGTCAGCGTGGTTTTTTCTGGTATCCACATCACAACAAATACTACGAAGCTTGCGTGACAGCTGTTGCCAAAAAACGAAAAGGTAATTGTTCAGTGCAATAATTTTGATTGATATTTGTGACTACCATTATACTTTTGAATCCAAGACGGTGCTAATGGACCAAATAAACTTCTATCTCTTCTTTGTATTTTCATCTTCAATCAAAGCTTCAGCACCTGTCAAGAGATAAATTCGTCATTCGTTTAATTAAAAGTGACTTCTTAACTGCTAAGGACTTAATTTTACACCCAGGTGGTATTTACCTTTGGTAAGATTTTCAATCTAGAGGGTCTATTGAGAAAGACTAGACTGGAGAATGAAAAATATTTCATCTTTCAGGGGCCCGGGAGTGCCAGGCGGAACAAAAAGAAGATTGTACCTTAGATGGAATTGATAAAGGCATCGATTCTATCATCTTAGAACCTTTTATTGTTTGTAGCTCTTTGGCACTAGCTTAACCTTTCAAATTAAAATCTCAATCTTTGATTCCCTTGCTAAGGAGCAATGCACAAATACCATGTAATTCTATAAACTTATTTTCAACTATCTTTTTCTTTTTCAACTCAAGAAAACTCACTTACACAACCGAAGACTAAAAAAGCAAAGAAGAAAAGAGCCTCTACAGAAGAAGGTAATGCCTAGAATGACACAGAAAAAGACATCTTGCTTAAAATTGGAATTAAGTTTTGCTTATTTGTAACGAGTTTAAAAAGTTATATTTCTTTAATTTCTTAATTAGAACTTTTCAGCTTTTAAATTAGTAAAAGCGCTTTCAAATCGAAACAGCCAAGTAAGCAAGAATATCACTTTCAATTCCTAGTCATTAAGACTGAAACGAAAATGAAAGTCAAAAAGACTAAAAAGCAAGATCCTGAAATAGGTATACCACACAAAAGTTTACTTAGTAATATATTGAAATATCAAATTAATATTAATTAATGCAGTCCTAAATCTTATAGAGTCTCTGATCCAAATAATTTCAAACCCCAATTGAAAAATTCAAAGTCTCTCTACCCTATTTATGCCATTTTTTAGTGAAAGCAGACAAGGCAGCAAAAAGACCTCTCGTCTATGTTGATATTTTTATTATGTTTTTAGCTATTATTTGTCTTATTTGCTGTTTGTTCCGTATTTTATTATGTCATTTTCCATAATGGTAGATTAGCTACGCATAACGTTTTTACTATCGAATATACTAGTTTTTCCAGCATAAAGCTGACAGTCTCAATTGTCTTTTCTATCTGCCTCCATCATGACAAGCTCAACAGGTTATGGGCCCAGTGCGAACAATCTTTGGCAGAACATTGCTTTCGATGGAGATGAAAGAAAATTTGAGCTGTGGGAGGTGAAGTTCTTAGGATACATGAACATTCGTAAACTGAAACATGTTTTCGTTTCTGAAGATGAAATTACAGCTGAGAAAAACGAATTAGCTTTCTCTGAACTCATCCAATTCTTAGACGAACGTTCCATTTCACTTATTATGAGAGATGCAAGAGACAATGGTAGACTTGCATTCAAAATCCTCAAGGAACACTATGCTGGTTCAGGCAAACCGAGGATAATAACTTTGTACACTCAGTTAACCTCTTTGATCAAACGAAACAATGAATCAATCACTGACTACATCTTACGTGCTGAGTCAGCTGCAAATGCCCTATGTACCGCCAAGGAAACCGTGAGTGATGGCCTACTTGTGGCCATGGTTGTAAAAGGACTCCCAGATCAATACAAATCCTTTATAGCCGTTACTACCCAATCAGAGGACGTAGTGCAAGATTTTCAAAAATTCAAACAAGCCCTCAAGAACTTCGAGGATACAGAACAGACTCGTAACAAACGTCCTGACTCAACTGAAGGTGATAATATCATGAAGACAGACTCCTATCGTACCAAGAAACTCACATGCTTTAATTGTGGTGCTGCTGGCCACAAATCAACCGACTGTCGCAAACCCAAAAAGCAAAACTACGACAAACCGTATTGCTCGTACCACAAAACCAATTCCCATTCGAACGAGACATGTCGAAAACAAAAACAACAACACACAGCTAAAACCGTTTCGGACGAATCAGAAGGACATTCATTTGTATTCACAGTTGAGGATAGCAACAAACTGCTTTTAAAAAACTTCATCAGACAAATTTCTAGTTGATTGTGGTGCAACCACCCACATTGTGAACACAGACTCAAACTTTATTGACATTGATACAACTTTCAAACCAGACCAACATTTCATCGAACTTGCTGATGGTTCCAGATCTAACAACCTAGCAAAGAAAAAAGGGACAGTGTCAATTTCTTTGTTATCTTCCACTGGAAAAGTCGTTAATGCAAAATTAGACAATGTATTGTATGTACCTTCATTTCCACAATGCATTTTCTCAGTCCAAGCAGCAACAAAGAAAGGAACAAAATTGAACTTTGAAGGTGATCATGCTGAACTTATTACCACTGATGGTACCACATTCCCGATCGAGCAACATGGTCGATTGTACTACCTCTGTAAGACATCAGTATCCGATACCAGAACTGAATCGCTCAAGACCTGGCACAAACTTCTAGGTCATTGCAACCTTTCCGACGTCAAAAAGCTAGAAGGAGCCCAAGGTATGAACATTTCAGATAAAAGTGACTTTGATTGTGAAACATGTATTCTCGCCAAACAGACCAACACTCGTAACCGAGATGCTGACATCCGAGCTACCAAACCCTTCGAATTAGTCCACACTGACCTTGCTGGTCCTGTCGATCCTGTAGCTAAAGATGGCCACCGCTATGCTATGATTTTCGTTGACGATTTTTCAGGATGCTCGTTTACATACTTCCTGAAAAACAAGTCAGATGCATTGCAAGCAACCGAGAAATTCTTAGCGGATACCAACCCATTTGGTAATGTTAAAACTTTCAACTTTCATACTGAATTTCTACCCACAGAAGATACCGATCGTCTACGTAGTGACAATGGGGGAGAGTATATATCAGCTGAATTCAAAGCACTTTTGTTAAAGTACAATATCAAACATGAATTGACATCGCCCTACTCGCCACACCAAAATGGGACAGCAGAACGAAACTGGAGAACACTTTTTGAGATGGCACGATCTTTGTTAATCGAAGCCAACCTACCAAAGTCACTATGGACTTACGCTGTCCTAACCGCCACACATATTCGAAACCGTTGCTATGTGCAAAGATTGAAAACTACACCGTACAGCGTAATCACTGGAAGGAAACCCGACATCTCGAAGATGCATCTATTCGGAAGTGTTTTGCTACCCTCTCATCCATGACCCAAAGAAACTAGACCCTCGATGCAAAAAGGGTTATTTTGTTGGGTACGATCGTGACAGCCCATCATACCTCGTCTATCACCCAGACAAACGTACTGTCATGAAATATCGACTCGTAAAGTTCACCGATAAGTTTGAAACTAAACCGGGATCAGATGTACTCTTGCCTCCAACTGAACCTGAGGAGCAAGAAGTTAAGACAGAGACAGAACCATCCAAGCCAGTAGTCAGTCCAGAGCAACGTAAAAGCTATCCATTGAGGAGCCGTCAACAACAACCAATGAAAGATGAAGACGTGAAAGAGGACACCGATTCCATCAACCTCATTGATTTTTGCTACCTGGTGAATGCCCCGCTTACTTACCAGGAAGCCATGACCAGCCCAGATTCGCAAAAATGGGCAGCCGCAATGGATGATGAAATTAAATCGTTACAACTCAACAACACCTACACGTTAACCGAACCGCCTGAGAACAAATCAATTGTTGGTGGAAAATGGGTTTATCACATCAAAGGAAATCCAGATTCTCCAATCTACAAAGCCAGATTCGTTGCCAAGGGATATTCTCAGATCCAAGGGATTGATTATACCGAAACGTTCTCTCCGACAGCCCGGATGGAATCAGTCCGTACCATAATGCAAATCGCCATACAGAACAATCTAGTACTCCATCAAATGGATGTCAAGAGTGCTTACCTTCACGCTCCAATCGATGAGGACGTATATGTTACTCCACCGGAAGGATATGAACCCGTCAATAAAGTGTGGAAGTTGAACAAGTCGCTTTACGGATTAAAACAGAGCGGTCGTAATTGGCAAATTTGGCTCTTGTACACGATTATCTCATTAACGAACTATCCTTCAAGCAATCATCAGCAGACCCATGCGTCTATTTTCAACAGGGTGGAACCGCCATCCTACTCGTTTGGGTAGACGACATTATTATCGCCACACGTACCGAGTCCCACATGGCACAACTGAAATCAAAATTCTCATCAAAATTTAAGATGAAAGACCTCGGACAACTATCTACCTTCCTCGGTATCAACTTCAAACAGACAGAGGAATTCATCACCATGTCGCAATCACATTACCTTGAAGCTGTTTTAAAAACTTTTAATCTATGGGACTGTAAACCCCGATCTACACCATGTGAGCAAAACCTCAAAGCTTACAATGATTCGAAATCCGACGAGACCGACAACCAGAAGTACCGTAAAATGGTTGGAAGTCTAATTTACGCTATCGCTTTTGTCGTGACGAAATTATCTCGACATCTATCTTGCCCTGAATCATCAGATTGGGCAATGCTCAAACACGTCTTCCAATACATCAAAGGAACTGTTGATAAACATTTAACTTTCCGAAAATCGCAGTTCAACCTTCGAATCCACGCATTCTGCGACGCGGATTGGGCGTCTTCAACTGATGACCGTCGTAGCATCACTGGTTATCACATTAGCCTTACCGAACATGGTCCACCAATCAGTTGGAAATCCAAGAAGCAAACCTCCGTTGCACTATCGACTTGTGAAGCCGAATACGTTTCGTTGTCAATCACATGTCAAGAAACCATCTATCTTGCTCGTCTTCTAAATGAACTGACAGAGCACGATTTACAACCAACCATCATCAAGAACGACAATCAAGGAGCATTGTCATTGATTAAGAACCCTGTTAAACATTCTAAATCGAAACACATTGATATTCGTTACCACTTTATTCGAGAAGTCTATTCGAATGGAAATGTAGTTATTGATTATGTACCATCTGATGACAATGTTGCAGATGTCTTCACTAAACCACCAAAAAGACATCTCCTAGTCAAATTCGGACAATTTCTTTTCGGACAGTAAACGAAAATGAAAGTAATCCTCAAGAGGGTGTGTTGATATTTTTATTATGTTTTTAGCTATTATTTGTCTTATTTGCTTTTTGTTCCGTATTTTATTATGTCATTTTCCATAATGGTAGATTAGCTACGCATAACGTTTTTACTATCGAATATACTAGTTTTTCCAGCATAAAGCTGACAGTCTCAATTGTCTTTTCTATCTGCCTCCATCATGACAAGCTCAACAGTCTATTATCATCAACAAAAGTGGCGGTAAGCAGAATGTGTTAAAACAGTAAAGTTTCAAAATATCTTGGGTTTATCTATGTCTGAGAAAATTTAAGATCATCATTTCAGATATTTTGAACAATACTTTACTTTCTATCTAAATCTTAGACAAATCTTTTGAGCTTAACGAGAATATCCTTGACAACTCGGAACAAAACTTTGACGGTAAGACATTTTTCTTTGAGTTAGAGGCATAAACCAGTAATTATTTATCAGCAACCCTATCAATTAAATTAAAAATTTCAATGCAAAGCTTCCAGGATATATAATATTGTGGTTTTGGTGATTTTTTTTTCAAAACATTATTCATAAAAATGGGCATAAGATAAAAGAAGTTGCAGTTGCAATTTTGACATATTGTTTACCTTTAAACTGTTTTTAGAATTAATGGGATCTAAAGGCAATGAGCTAAAAAGCGCTGACACAGCAAAAGATACACCTGTAGGTAAGGCACCACCAGGAAACTTAGAATGATTAAATGATGGCGAAACCTTCTTTAAACATAAGCAGTTTTTTGAAAAGATCTTCCTTGACTTTGGATTCAACCTTGACAGAACATCAAAAATTATGAACTAAGTTTTCTCTACATTTATTTTAAAATAAACAAACAGTTACTCAGAATTTTTCATTTTCAAGATTTTGAGATGGTTACACAGAAGGACAAGGTCCATGAGGTATCAAACATTGGAAAAACCAAAGCCACATTAACAAGCAAACTATGTGAGTATAATTTAAGTAAAGAGAAATTGAACTTAACTGTATTGAAAATGTTCAATTGGTTTTTGTCATTCCCAACAAATGCTGAAAGTTATTGACCAAAACTTGTGGAATCAGAATCAAATTTCAAGATTTGAGATATAGGCTATTTCTACCCTCACCTGTTATAGCTAATGTATATACCTTGTATATGATTTTAGGGCAATCATCGATTCACGAAGAATCTAGCAACAACATGGTAGAGACAATGGCCACCTCGTATTTAGAAAAAGAGGGTTTAAAATCTTACACCACATTGATGAAAAAGCCCAGTAAGTAAATTGCAATATACAAACAAAAAATGTTTTAAAAATTGAGCAAGAGATATAAAATTTAGAGTTTAGCTAGAAACCAGAATGTTGCGTATAACAGGGCCCCAACCAAATCATACCGCTATTACTTTTAGGTCAGAAAATAAAACACGAATCCACCGACAAGAACAGAATTCAGCAAAATCTGACGGACTTGCCTACAAAGAAGGACAATTTGAAAACCTTAATAACATTGGATAAGTCAAGTGAGTCTGCTTTTCACTTACACACTGCTGATTAAAAGTTACAATTTTAGAGATTAATTTTCAAGAGAAACCTTTGAAAAGTAATGTTGATCTCTAACCTAGTTCAAAAACTCCATTCAATTAGGTTAAACTTAATAGCTGATATTTTAATGATAGTGCTAGTGTATTAAAATGGTGCCTAGTCAATTTATACTTTGACTTAAAATTGAATTTTCAGTAAAAAGTCCAGTATTCGACCAGCAAAAACTTTAGCTAAATTTTGATTTGAATTAATTCCTAACCTACCCGTATGATTTTAAAAGCTTAAAAATTTTTTGAAGGGTTTTGTTCGCTTCATGTAAATTAGTACAAGCAAGCAATACAATTGTTGCATATTGCCAACAGAAAATATCTAGCATTTTTTCTTTCTTCTCTAAAGCCAAATCTGCATTTTAAAAATTAGGTGAACATAAAAGCAAAAAAACCATAGTAATAAAAATTGTCCTACCTGTTTCAATTCAGGCTTTCAACCAAGCAGCAAGATGTCTCTTTCCATAGGCATTTGGCATTCTTAGAAATTAGAAAAAGACTTTATGTTCCTATTGGTATTATCCAATTAAATAAAATTATTAATAGTCTCTGTTATTGAGTTTTCTGATTATTTTTGTAAATTTTCTTCATCATAAACTAAGACATTGGGTAGGAAGCCATGGCCAGCCACTTGAATAACCCTGGTCAAAAAACTTGGAAAGTTTTTGTAAGATCCTGAAAGAGATTGTAAGTTCTTACAAAAAACAAGATCTTCCAAAATCTTTGCAAGATCTTGCCAAATAAATGTAAGATCTTATATAATTCTGACTGTTAAAAAAATTTTATAAGATCTTGTATTAAATTTTCCCAAAATCTTACAAATTTTTGCCAATTATATAAACCATAGTGTCCTCCCATTGGGGGAAACCAATTTTCCAATTTTGAATGGGTGAGGGGGGAAAATGAAAATTTGAATAGTAAAGGGGGGAAAAAAAAGAGGGGGGAAAACATCGATAGTTGGCAAATTTGGTGGGGGGAGTGTGAAATCACTTCAATTTTATCTCAGCAACCAAGGTCAGTCCACATGATATCATGTGATTAGATCATGATCGAAAATTAACCAATTTTCGTTCTATTTTGTCTAGTATTCCTTTTGCAGCTAAATTTTACGTCTGCTTCAGGTTGAAATTGAGAAATTTATACGGGTATATGGGGGGAAATGATATTTTCAGAATTTTCTGGGGGGAAAGCAAAAAAGAGGGGGAAACTAAAAAACTGAAATGTCATAGGGGGAAAAAAAGACAGGGGAGATTTAAAAAAATCAAGAATTTGGTGGGGGGAACAAACCCTGGAGGACAGTATGCCTTGTCTCGGACAAAATTTCATAAGAAATCGAAAGAATACGTAAGATAAATGTTTTAAATTCTTGTAAAACCTTGCAAATTTCGAGATAGGATGTGATGCCAATTAAAAAAGTTTTCGGCTAGTTTGAAACACGGGTTACGGGTCACGGGGTAAGGGTCACGGGTCACGGAGCATACAAATAACAAACCGGAAAAAATATAGCACTATCATGACGAATAATTCATAACAGGCACGTACTACATAACACATACAATAGTACTTAGTATAGTATGTCTGAAACAATTATAT
This sequence comes from Clytia hemisphaerica, assembly GCF_902728285.1. NCBI lineage: Eukaryota > Metazoa > Cnidaria > Hydrozoa > Leptothecata > Clytiidae > Clytia > Clytia hemisphaerica. The sequence continues at coordinate 2,142,201 of NW_027104101.1, read as the reverse complement.
ACGAATAGTATTATCATGAAATTTTTTAAATAATATTTCACCCACAAATATTGACAAAATGATCTTGAATGACAAAAATATTGTCAAAATCATAAAATAGTCGAACGTGCGCAACGCACTGGGCTCAACTTCAGTGGCTTCAAATTATTCATAGGCCCAATTGTAGACCCCCAGATATTCACCCAAGGAACAAGTGTGCAAAATTTCAGCCAAATCCGACTATTTTTGAAGTCTCCAGGCTGCCCTAAAGTTTTAGCCTCGTTTTGGCGAAAAACTTGTCCCCAGGCCCCAAAAATCAAAATTTAAAAAAAATGAAAAAAAACACCCCCAGATTTTCACCCAAGGAACAAGTGTGTCAAATTTCAGCCAAATCCAACAATTTTTGAAGTCTCCAGGCTGCCCTAAAGTTTTAGCCTCGTTTTGGCGAAAAACTCGTCCTCAGGCCCCAAAAATCAAAATTTTCAAAAAATGAAAAAAAATACCCCAAGATATTCACCCAAGGAGCAAGTGTGCCAAATTCAGCCAAATCCAAGCATTTTTGAAGTCTCCAGGCTGCCCTAAAGTCTTTGTGACAGACAGACAGACACACAGACAGACAGACATTGTCAGATTGTAGCTCAACTGAAGTTGAGAATATAAGGCCTCTGAACCAATCTACAGCAAAATATTTTTTCATACTCATTAGGATGCTGATTATGTGACTAGATATAAATTGACATGTTTTAAAACGATTAAATGCTGCAAGATAGTGGTTTTAGAGATATGAGTACAATTACGTTATTTTTATTAAAAATTCATAATACGGTAGTAGGTGGAAAATATTAACACATTTATAAAGTACCATCTTTTTACGTTATCATCCATTAAAAATTATATTCATACTCAAGGTCTCATACTCATTCATACTCAAGGTCAACCAGAGGAACCAACAGCCATCGTATCATGTGCGGAAGGTGTGGAGCAATGGGCCACAAAGGTGAGGAATGTCGTAGATCCGAAAATTCGAAATGCAACAAATGCGGCAAAACTGGACACTTTCAACGCATGTGTCTGTCCAACCGTCAACAACCTATCATTAGACGAGGCGTAAACCAACTAGAGGAACAACCACCAGAAGATGACCCGCCAAGACCTGTCCAAGCAACTGAAGAGAATCTCGAAAACGGGTTTGAAGACATAATTATTTTCAAAATCGGCGGACATGAACTACCACTGTACTCCATAGACATTCTGAACACCAAAGTATCTGTACTTATCGACTCAGGCTCATCAGTCATTATCATAGATGAAACTACATATAATTCGCTCGATTCAAAACCGCAACTCACCAATTCATCTTCACGTATCTTCCCGTACCAGTCAACACGCCCAATTCCAACGCTAGGAACCTTCTCAACCGTTATCAGAGCAGACGGACAAGATCAGCATGCATCGTAGTTCAAGGTAACTCTGGCTCAATCCTTGGCAGATCAACCACCATTAGTTTAGACATCCTTCGAATTGGCAGACCATCAGAACCAGAGCTCGTAAGATCATTATCAAGCAAAGAATACAAAGAGAACATTATGAAAAACCATTCGAAACTGTTCGAAGGAGTTGGTAAACTTCAAAACTTTAAACTACAACTTCACATTGATCCAAACGTCACATCAGTACAGCAGCCAATCAGACGCATATCGTTCCACTCAAGAGAGAAAATTGAAAATGAACTTGAGAGACTTATTAAATTAGACATCATTGAACCTGTCGATGGTCCTACCACATCATGGCTTACATGGCTTAATCCAGTCGTTGCGGGTAGTCGTAAAAACGGTAAAATCAGACTTTGCGTGGACATGAGAAAAGCCAATGAAGTAATTATCAGGTAACGTCACGTCATACCAAAACTAGAAGACATCACCGCAGAACTTCATGACGCAACTCACTTCTCCAAGATCGACCTCAGAGACGGTTACCACCAAATCGAATTAGACGAATCATCAAGGAACATCACTACGTTCGCTACCCACAAAGGACTGTTCCGATACAAGAGACTCTTTTACGGTGTTAATTCAGGATTCGGAGCTTTCCAGAAACATTGAATATCTGAAATATTTGGCAAAAGTGAGAAGAACTGAACAAGTGTGCGAAATAATGCGCGAGATAAGTGTGCAAGATAAGTGTGCCAGCCTCAAGTTTAATGTGTCAGGTAGTATGCAACCTTTGGTTTAATGTGCCAAGTAGTGTGCAAAGTAGTGTGCGGGAAAGTGTGCTACACACTAACTCGCACACTTTTCTGCACATTTGATTTAATGTGCAACACAATGTGCAGTAGTGTGCAAGTTAAATGTGCAAGACTGTGCAAGGAAGTGTGCAAAGTAGTGTGCAACATAGTGAGCAAAGTAGTGTGCATTCAAACGATTGCACATTTGTAGTTTTAACTCAAAAACTTTCTTTTTTGCACTTTGAGCCTGAAATTGCTTTTGAATTGCTCAAAACCCGGCGTATTTAATTTTCGAGCCTCGTATTGTTCTTATAAAATTCTTATAAAAAAGAAAGAATTGAGTTGGAAAACATTATTAATAAAAGTTTGACTTATAAAAATAATTTGTTCCTGTCGAAATTTCTTCGCTTTGCGAAAACGGAACGGTCGTTCCGCAACCCCTTTTATGTTGATTTCTTCTCCCTCCTCTCTTTGAGGCGGCGGGTTCTAGGCCGACTTTTCAACTGTTCTCTTTCTGCTGTACCTAACTGTATGGTCAGACTTTGTGCCTATGTTTTAATTTCTTTCTTCTTGTTAAGCTAACGGGTGACTCTAAAGTGGCAGGAGATGCTCTAGGTACCGCACCTGATCTCAGAATTCGTTCTTTAGCTTATCACTTCTTTTTGTGTCTTGTGTATTTCTTCCAAAATGTATACTTTACTGGCCCTTATTGGCGTTATTCTTGGGATCGTTGCGTTAAAAGGGCCAAGATTTTGTAATTGAACCTAAAAGCAGCGTTACTTTTTCTAATTATTTCTCAATTTAAAGGATTTCAGGTATGATTCGAAGACGAAAATCATCCATTGTTTTGCTCCCTATTTAAAACTTCAGTGATTTTCGATGGAATTTTCAACAGTTTACTACTGAAAAATGACACTTTAATGTAACTCTTAGTCATTATTTACTTATTTGAAGCATAAATAGCCACTCTTACTAATTTTGGCGATATAAACGACCTTAATTGACGTAAGCCCAAAATAGGCTGCTGTGGCCTAATAAAGGCCGGCGCAAAAAAGGGCTGATAAGGTATTTGGTTTTTGTTACAGATTGTTATGGTTAGTCTCTAGCTTGTATTTTCTTCAGTGCATATAACTTCACTATATTTCTGCCAAAAATATTTATTTTCTTAAAACATCAACTCGTCATACTGAACTTTATTGTTTATCAAAAGTGGGGGGCGTACAGGAAAGCAGTTTTGCGTGGTTTGTCGGTTTTGGTCCTTTTTTTGTCGGTTTATCGGTGAAGAGTTCAAAATATGTCAGTTTATCGGTGAAGGGAAAACATCACTGTGTCGGTGATTGAGCTGTTTTAGTTTGGTTTATCGGTGAAAAAATAAAAAAATAGCGGTTTTTCGGTGACACACATCACATACGTCGGTTTCTGAGAATTGATTGTTCTTGTGCATAAATAATCAAAAATCAAGAAGTAAAATTTTCTAAAATATGTTCAGCATTAGCCCATACAGTAGCGTTGTAGCATGGTGGCAACTTCCCCCTCCCTGTGGAGGCTTTTTGAAGGGGCGCCAAAAGAAGGAAGTTTTCTTTCGCATTTGCTCTTTAGTATGTAACTTTAGCGTCCCTTTCCCTTTAAGGCGCCCTGTTACTAAACTTTTGCTCAAATTTAAGCTCTATTTTGGAAATAAATTTCCCTCGCTTCGCTCGCGTCAAAATTAGTCAACTTTTTGCATTGAATTTTTTAGAATAGGCATAACCAATAATAGTTCCTCAAGAATGGTATGTGGAATTTTTCATAAGATTTGTGAAATATTATATTCCTGATTTTAAATTTTTTATAATTCTATAAAGTTATTAAGAAAATTTAAAGTGGTTTTATTTTGTTCCTTTTAAAGTCGGAAGTTTTGTGCTCGCTTCGCCCGCATTTCAGTATCATTATACTCTAATCGACTTTCATCTCGCAATTCACACGCAATTCATCTCGATAAACAATGTCGCAAATTTTTCTTGCTCGCTTCTCTCGCATTTCCTAAATGTTTCTAAAATGACCAAAAGTTCAAGTTAAACAAATTTGGGTATACTAATGCGACCAAAAAGGAGGCGCGGGATATGCCTAGGGGGCGCCTTCAGCCAAAATTCTACTTTTGCCTTCCCATCCTTGACCTACCCACCACTAGTCCAATCCAGTAATACTTTTAGGGCCTCAAAAGATGCTTTTTCCAAACACGATTTTAGAGATTATAATTTTTGAGTTTAAAATCGTGGACAAGTAACTTGCACAAATCTCGGCACAAATAAGTCCATAAATTTTTTTCTCGCTCGCATGGAGGGTTGAGAAAATACAAAAGTTTTTCCATCGAGGACAACCAACATAATAAATGCAGAAACCCGTATTGAATAGTGTTGATTCACTAAGCCAGCTTATTTTCGGAATAAAAGTGTCTAAAAAGGGCGTTTTTAGCCTAAACAAAAGCTAGAAAACTGAAAAAATTTTCTGTCGGCACAAACCATGGTTGCACCTCCTGCTACCTCTTAAACAACAATTTGAATTCCTACCAGCATGCATTGGGGATTATGGGTTAGTTTTGCTACAAAAATTTCGGGGATACATGCAGTCTACTTTATTAAGAGCTACATACCTTTTTTAAAGCAAGAGTAAAAAGTCGGTGTCGGTGAAGAGGATAAATTTTGTCGGGTGAAAGAGCTATTTTTGCGCGGTTTATTGGTTTTTGGAAGTCCCGTACGCCCCCCCTCAAAAAGATAAACAGTTGGGTGTTTAAGATAAAAACAGCAATTATTTCTCTTTTCGGCAACTATTTTGATATGCGTAAGTCATTTTTCTAGCGGAAACACCCTAAAAAACCCGGGATTTCACCTCTCTCTGTTAATAAAAATAGAAACACAGAGGTCAAAAACCGGCTTTTTTGGGTGCTTCCGTTAAAAAATATGACATGATCTTGACTTACGCATATCAAGAATTGCCGAAAACGGCAATTTTTTCGACAATAACATTCTGAATCAGCAGAAAAGTAAAAAAAGTAAATAAATGAAAATTGCCGTTTTCGGCAATTATTGCCGTTTTAGGAAAGAAAAGTTGATTTTATTATTGAACACGTGGTATGCGACACCCTCGCAATTAGTAGACCCAACTGATGTCAACTGGTTTCTCCCAGAATGCAGACTAGCAATATCGAGTCATATGTAAACAAACTTACAACGGGGGTTCTGTTTTCTCCTTCTAGCTGTTTTTTGGCATCGTTGCAGGATCTTTTTACATCTTATTTTAGAATTTTTCATGTTATTGAGCAACGAAAAATTGAAAAAATGCCGGAAATCGCCGTTTTTGCAGATTTTCATTGGATTTTTTCCTTACATTTCTATGTTATTCACACAAAAACATTATTGATAACAATGCTCACCATCAAGCATGATTCTGATTTTTGCGACCAGAACTTTCTATTTATTTTTTCCCTACAATCAATGATGAATTTATTGCGTTATGCATTTTCGCTAAACGCTATATTTTTTGACTGATTTTTTTTCATTTTTCTCCTCGCATTGCTATCTAGCTTCTATCATCAGGTAGGTCCATTTAGAACTAGCTTGTTGGTACTGGATTAGTTCGTCTACGGTTGGTCTTCCCCTCAAGCCTTCCCCTCAAGCCTTCCCCTCCTTGAACTTGGAGAAGTTGACGTTGAGTCGATCAGGGAATTTGAGTCTGCGTTTGACCTTGGACTGTTATTCCAGGTTAAGGCGCTAGAATCAAGCTGCTTCTTCCCCCTCGACTCTTCTGAGGACGTTGACAACCACCGGTGGAGAAATAATGTGGAGGCTGCGATCCCTGTAGGGGCCTTTTCATTATGGGGGGTCTAATCGGCAATTTTGTAGTAGATGTCCCCTTTTTGAGAGAATCCTTAAAGAGAGAATCGATTATTACAATGATAAAGCTATCGATAGCAGAATGGATTGTTGAATGTTACTTTTAAGCATTGCATTTAATATTCTAAAACATGCCTGTCTCACAGCCCCATTGCGGGATTTCTTCCGACTGCAGGGATGAGAATTTCGATAGAAATTCTATTGTTGGGATTGTTTGAATTGCAATTATTACCCATTGAATTTCAAATTGGTGATGATAACAAAATGTATTTTTCAGAGCGAGGCTAAAATTAGAGGGTATTTTTCCACGGTGGACTGATTTTCAACCCATATTTTTAAGATGGTAGGGGTTTGCGCTGCTTCTGGGACATAGGGGTATTCTAAAGACTGTGTTCGAGCTTAGGGTTACCAGATCTATCAAGCATCGTCGAAATCAAGAAAAATCGGTAAAAAATCCATCTTTGCTTGTATTACCGTGAGATTCATAGATTGGGTTTCTCTGAAGTTCAAACTATTATTGTGTTGAGGACAGTGTGAATGCTTAAGTATTCAAAGAACATGAGAGATGATTTTAACGTCATGTTAAGGTGAAACACTTTTTATCAGTATAGTAGTGTAGACTGTTATAGCTCTTCTGACACTATTAGTACAACCCTTTCTCACAGTCCCGGTGAGAGTTTTCCAGCCTGTAGGGATGAAAGACTCTGAATAATTGTAAAATGAAAATATGAAAATGTGCTTAATGTTTTGAGTTCGGATTTGATCTTTATTGTTTTCAACTCAAAAAATCTGATGGGAATGGAAAATTTATACTTACTTATACTATATACTTGGGGAAGGAAAATGTTTCTTTTCCTCTATTTTTTCCCAGGGACGAATTTATGACCAATTTTTTCCATTGGATAGGGGGCTCCATCGGATCTGTGAGACAGGGGTGTATTAGATATCAGTGAAGCGATTTTCCTCCGGAAGGTGGAGGCTGCTTCATTTATTTCAACATCGATGATTTCAAATTATATAACTCGTTTAATTTTTAGATAACACTCAAGCATTAGAATTAAAGATCGAAAATGCATCCCTGCTGATAAACATTCGTTATCCCAATATTTAAAAAGAGTTAAAGCCTTATCCCCTTATATCCAAACTGGAATGAGAAAGTCACTGACTAATTAAGGAAAGCCGCATAGTGTTTTATTATATACCTCTGTTTAAGACTTTATGGCGCCACAGTGACGGGCACCGTGCCGATGAAAATGTTGGTGTAGTATACAGATACTTTCCAAGGATCGTCAGGAGTCAGTAATTTTTCTGGTGAAAAAAAGTATTTCTAGCGGGAATTTTCTATGGGTTTTTATTAAATTTGAAGGATCGTAAAAGTTTACTCATATGAGAACAAAAAATACTCCCGTTAATCTATCATTAATCTTCAAAAAACTCTTCAATAGTCCAAAACGACATGAAAAATGTCCAACATTACTATTTGGATGCTTGATATGAAACATCTCAGGTTTAAGCCCTAATGAGGTGAAGTGCGAAACTGAATATAAAAAAAAATTGCTTTTGTCGTATGAATCTATGTGACAATAAAAATTGAATCCAAACGGACCATTCATTAAATGAAAGATCTTTATGCAATAAATGATAACAATTGTATTAGTAACCAGAATTCTATTAAAACATTTATATGTCGGACATACACATCTCCAGTTATTAAAAGCAATCAAGAAAAGAATTTTACAACAAGTACATACTACTTAAAAATTTAACAATCAAATCCAGAATAAAAAACACTACTAGCATCACACAACCTCATCTTATGTTATGATGCACCCACATTTCCTAAAATGGCCCAAATCTGTTCCAACTAGATACACCGCTACAATATTTTAGATTGGACTAGTTTAGAAACTAATTTGGGTCATTTTGAGAAACGTTGGCGGATAATGGCCAGGTAAGGATTTCCACAGCCCCAAAGTAACTTTTTGCACATTGGTCATGAAAATTTCTATCGCAATTGCAATAGGAACAGTAATTCTATTGTTTTCAGATCGAAAAAGTGTCCAATTGAATTTTTTCCTATTAGCTTAAAATTCAGAGTATCTTTCCTCCACCAGCGTTAAAAACCTGGCCAAATTTTCCAGTTGCCCTGCAGGGTCTGTTACATGGGGTGTGTTTTGACACTAGAAACCTACACTACAATCAGCACCAAAATATTTGGCAAAAAAGGAGAGTTCCCTCAAAAATTGAAAATCACGTTTAAATAGTAGAGCTTTTACTTTTAATTTTTAACATTAGAGGGGGATTGTAGGGGTTCGAAATACCTTTTTCCCGGTCAAGACTTTTGCTGAATTCCGGAATCCCGAAAGTTGAAAAAAAGGGTAACACCATCACTGTCTGATTTTAAAATACCGTTTCCCGTCAAATACTGTACTAAAAATGGCTGATCCTGTCACACCGTAAAAGTACAAACCCCACTTAAAAACTTAGGACTTTAGGATCTCGAAATCTAAAAGCTCAAAAATATTTCAATATGGCTGAGAACATAGCCTGGAAGCATCTTAACTCCTCTCAAATGGAAATATCCGATGAACGAAAGTGGAATTACTGAAATTGGAAATTCTCGCCCGACCTTTAAATTCTGAAAAACATTAAAATACCCCAATTTTCTAATATCTTTCGGCACTGATTGTATTAAAACCTCCTACTATCGTCCATTGGATATAGCCATGTTATATAAAAGGTACTATGGAGAAAGAATTATCAAAGTTTATAATAAAAATGATACAGAGAAAGTCATTTATTTGGAAAAAGACAATTCCTTTTCCTTGTAAAGTTTTTTACCGTATATAGCTTTATTAATCAAAGATTCCATATTAAACTTTTTCAAAAACGAACTTCCTAATTTGGTTCTAGATATCACGTTTTTGATTCTGGAACCGTTGATCGGAGTAGTCAGGATCACGTCGTGGATTCTTCATGTGTGAAAACTTTGGTCTTTCCATAATCGCCACATGTTGAAGCTGGAATAACGTCACTGTCTTCACTATCTCTTTCGCAATGAGAGCTCACTTCTTCTTTGTCTTCCTTGTCAACATTGCTTCCATCATATGCTTCAGCAATTCCATTTTCCAGATCTTTACTACTGGTCGATGGTTCGGATCCAGACATTCAATGGATTTGAAAATAAAAAAACACCTGCTAGATACGTATATTCGGCCATTTTTATCAAAATTTTTCTTTTGTTCCCTTTCGTATTATCAGTGCCTGAATGAGAAGGGGCATAATCTGATTTCATGATTACATTTTAACAAAATTCAGTTTTCTAATTGTATAGAATTTTACCAAATGGGAAATTAAATCAAACATGACTTACCCAACAGATATTTCCATCATTTTAAGTTGACTTCTTCTGGTCTCCTTCATCAACATTGCTTCGATCACGTGCTTTGGTATTTCCATTCTCCAGACCTTTACTGCTGGTCGATGGCTCGGACCCAGAAGCCCTATGGTTTTTAAAATCAAGAAACACGTGGTAAAGACATGAATTCGGGCTGTGTTTGCAAAACCTTCTCGAACATGGGAAAATAAACTAAAAGTTCGAAAGTGTTTTTCCATGATTTCTTGGGCTTGTGCAAGTGATTATAATTATATTTGTTAGAATTTATAAGATACAACGTAGCTGAATTACCCGGCAGATTTGTCGGTGCTTTGATTTCTTCTTGTAACATTTTCGATTGCTGTCGCGCCTGCCCGAGCTTGTTGCCCCATCTTCTTTACTCGATAGATCTTTTCGGCTGTTCCTAAACGATGTGCTAAGAGGTCTGCTACTGCTTGGTTGTCTTCACTTGACTCATGCACCAAAGTCGTCATTGACTTCCTGATGATATTGCCAGTGACGTTCTTCTTTGGTGGGGGATTTTCACCGTAGACACCAGATGACTTCCAGATATTATCTATTCTCTTGCTGACATCCCCTGAAGTCATCTGTCTACCATTGCTCGACAGAAAAACGTGAGAGCTGTCTCTTTTAGCGAAGGTTGGCCTCAAATTCTCAACATAAATTTTAAGATGGCCGTATATGTTTGATCTCAGTGTCACATGTGCTGGTCCATGTTTTAAATAGGTTTTGTGCTTCTTGACTTTGATTGTTTGAAACCCATCTTTTTCTGTAGCTTTTGCGAACTCATCCATTGTCATGTTAGCTACAACACCAGTTCTAAAAAAATACAATTTCAAGTAGTTTTTTGGTGAATTTTCTACAATCTGAAACTTTTTCAATTTATTATGTGATTTTTTTGTTTTACCTTAAGGGAATAAATTATTGCGAATGAGGCCGGAGAAATATTATGTTTTTCGGAATTAATTAGTACGTAACGAACAGAAAAATGCGAACATTGATGCGAACGATACAATTTTAGGAATTGCAGTATTAAATAATGCAAAATAGGGCCAGATTTGCATTAATTAATTTCCTTAAGGTAAGTTTTAAGTATTTTACAATCCCATAAAGATCTAAATTCTACATACTTTTTTAATTGTTCCAGATTTGTTAAAAAGATTTACTACCACCATGAAAAAAGCATTAATTAAAGAATTACGAGCGAGATGAAAGTCACCGAACTGTGAGGGTGGATTTAAATTTGTAGGGGAAAATCGATTAACACAGTCTTTGTCAATAACAATTCAAAACATAAACGAAACAAAAGCTCAACATCAATTTTTCGAATTTTAAATGAGTTAAAACATTGGAAAATGATTTCGATGACGATGATGACAACTACGCAAATGACTTTTTCGATCTACTAAAGAACATTTCAAATTAGCTGGCAGTAAGTTTACAAATATGAATAACTTTTTATAGAATCTAAATTAGATTGCTATTTTTTGCTCGTTGAAAAGATAATTGTGAGTGGGATATCATCATGTAAAAACAAATTTAAAAAATTTAGATGAAAAATGAAAAAGAAAAAAATCAACTCCTGGTAGAAATATGCTATAAACACCATTTTTATATGAGTGAGACTTCAGTCCTAGAAGATCATCACTGTGAAAAAACTTTTCAAAAATATTTATTCAGTCAAAAGATACAACTCAAAGTTTGCCACTAATTGGCGGGATAATTATTCTTGATCATTCATCGATCAAACATTTGGTCACCGATGTCAACCAATCAATGAACCAAGTCAATTTCAATGAAGCATTCACAATCGAAATTCGTCTATCCGGAAACGATCTCCTGTTCTTCTCCTGTATCTATCGCTCCCCTACGAACAATGACACGTCAGCTGAAAATAACAACAAGTTGAATCATCTAATCAAAGATATCGCATCAAACAACAAATACTCTCATAAATGCTTTGTCGGGGACTTTAACTTCCCAACAATCAATTGGAAAAATTGGACGACGCCACATCTCGAGGAAAGTAAAGAAGAAAAATTTCTTGAAGCCCTTCGCGACTCCTTTCTCCACCAAAGTGTAGACGAACCAACCAGATGCCGTGGGACTGACGACCCATCTTTAGTCGATCTCATTCTAACAGGTGAAGCTAACCAAGCTCTATGTCTAGAGTATCTCAGTCCTTTGTGTTTAAGCGATCATAGTTGCTTGACCTTCAGTATCAAATGGGATGCTGTATTGAAACCTAAATCAGAAAGATACAAGTACGAACGAGGACGCAGACTTTGAAGCAATGAAACAAGATCTCAACTTTGATGATTGGTACAAGCAATTTCCCGAGATGGCTAGTTCTAAGTCAACCGAGGAGCTTTGGCAGCTTTTCCGAAAGAAGATTCTGGATATACGAAACCGTTTTGTACCCATAAAGATCATCGGTGGTCAAAACTGGAAGAGGAAAGGTAAAATACCTATTGGAGTTCAACTTCGGAAAGAAATAGCAGAGAAGAGACGCCTCCATCGGAAATGGATGAAATCATCGCCCGAAGAAAAAGAATACAATCGAGCAAAATACACCCCTGTAAGAAACAGAGTGAACAAATTGATGAGACAAGCTCACAGGAACTACAAACAAAGAATTTGTGATAACGCAAAGACCAAACCGAAGATCTTCTGGTCACATGTGCGTAACAAGATGAAATCTTCTAGTACAGTTTCATCACTACTTGAATCACCAAATTTCAAAACATCGCTAAAGCATGAAGATCACGAAAAAGCCAATATACTTCAACGACAGTTCTGCAGTGTATTCACAAAAGAAGCAGTAGGTGAGCTTCCTGCATTTGAAAAGAGAACTGATTCATCCATCGGAGATATTCATATCTCTGAAGAGATGGTACAGAATCAATTGAAAGAGCTCAACTATAATAAGTCATTCGGTCCAGACGAAATACACCCTAGGATACTAGCAGAATTATCTGACTACTGACTATCTGTCTCTACCCTTAGCTGTAATCATGAACAAATCTTTAGTTGAAGGTTCATTACCACGAGATTGGAAGGTGGTACATGTCAAACCTATCTACAAAAACAAGGGACCTCAGAATTTGGCAGTCAATTATCGACCTGTTAGTTTGACATCGGTAGTGTGCAAATTAATGGAATCAATACTGAGGAAACACATCATGAAGCACCTTTCCGATCATAATCTTTTATCGAACAAACAATATGGCTTCATTAACAACCGTTCAACCGTGACACAGCTTTTGTACTATCTGGATAAATGTTATGAGAGCATCTCGAAAGGAAACGTTGTTGACAGTATCTACTTCGATTTTGCTAAGGCTTTCGACACTGTACCCCACCGTCGACTATGCAAGAAACTATCAGCATATGGCATCAACGGTCCAATCTTAAAATGGATAACGTCATTTCTAACAGGTCGAACACAATCAGTAAAAGTGAACCAGTCCTTCTCGACTACAGACCCTGTAGTGAGTGGTATTCCACAGGGTAGCGTACTGGGACCAATACTGTTCGTGCTATACATCGATGATCTTCCTGAAAAGGTCATCTCATTGATCCTACTGTTTGTTGATGATACCAAAATCTTCAAAGAAGTCAACTGCATCGAAGACTTCCCTTCAGAATGATATAGACACACTTGTAGAATGGTCGAAAGACTGGCTATTACAATTCCATCCTGAAAAGTGTCACGTTCTGACGCTAGGAAAGTTTGGAAACATCAAACATGCTCATCCATATTCCCTAGATGGACGCCAATTGGAACACGTCTTTGAAGAAAAAGATCTTGGAATCCTCATTGACTCAGAACTTACATTTGAAGAACACATTGCAAAGCAAGTGTAAACGCGATACTTGGCATAATCAATCGAGGATTTGTAAACATGAGTACAAGTAAATTTAAAACACTGTATTGTACCTTTGTTCGCCCGCATCTGGAGTACGCTCAGTCAGTATGGTCTCCGTTTCTACGTAAACACGTAAATCTGATTGAAGGAGTACAAAGACGGGCAACAAAACTTGTACAAAAATGTCGTAATATGTCATATGAAGAACGATTGCGTGAATTAGATCTTCCTACGCTCGAGTTTAGAAGACACTTTTGTGGCATGGTCCAACTTTACAAGCACATCAACTATTACAAAAAAGATACCATCCCAAACAAGATAGCCCGTCGAACGCGACCAAACAGAAGGCACAACTTTGAGATGATTCCAAACTTTGGAAGCGATGGACTTTGGAAGCGATGGACTTTGGAAGTGGTGTACAAACGAATTCCTTCTTTTAACGAACTATACCAACCTGGAATAAATTGCCAAAAGATGTCGCTGAAGCAAAGACAGTCAAAGTCTTCAAAGAAAGACTCAACACTGCATGGAGTAAACACCCGAAAAGATTCAACACAAGACAATTGTAAAATACGTTGTATAATCACGATCAGTTCCAGAGGCCCTCGTGCGCCTAGAACTTTGTTACATTATAATAATAATACCTCTTCTATTGGTGTTAAATATTTCGTAAAAGGAAGAAATGCTTAATTTGAAATCGAAAGATACCTGTGTGCATTAGCGAGTGCAATAGCAGTTAGAAGATAGTCCCGAACCAAGATGAATTCGTTCCATGATGGGAAAGATGCCACGTCTTCAATAATGGTACCAATGAGCTTGACTGCATTTCTTGACATTTCTCCTTCCTCGTATGCCGTAATTTGCTCCTCCGTAATGAGAACCTCCTGAAGCTCCTCTTCATTCTCCCAATACTGGGCATCACACTTTTTACGATATGCCTTCCTCCAGTTATTGAAACGCAATTTCATTGCAACAAAATCACCCTTTGGAATGTCATATGGCAAGTGCTCCATTCCCTCAGAAATTGCATTGCAAAATTGCAAAATCCATGAAGGAAATCAAGGATGATAAGTAACGTTTGGAAGTGCTAGGTTCTGATTTCGGATCAAGGTATTCTTTAAAAAAACCATCCCTGACTTTCTTACGATCGAAGATATTGAGAATCTGTCCCACATAAATTAGAACAGACCGAACTTCTGATTTTGTTTGTTTAGAGGACTTGGGATCCCGAAAATTGCAGTCAGCTGACAGTAAATAATAAAAAGATCCATAGTGTCCTCGATTTCTTTACTTCAATTTTCTTTCGCTTGTAGCAACCCTTCAATCAGCTGGCTCTCTCCTTCTCTTTGCTTCTCTCTAGCCGAACTTTCTCTGATTTCTTTCAAATTTTTCCCGTTAATGGAACGAATGGTCTTGCAGCCTTCAGAGCGTCTTTGTAGTTATGGTCATTTGCGTTCATTTGGTGTGCGCTTGATCTTAGGTGTCTCCCCAGCTGAAAGCCTGCAAACAGACCTCCGTCCATCGGGCATTGTTGCTTTCCATGGTAATCCTTTTTCTTTTCAGTAACCGGTTTCTTTCGCTTTTATGGTTTGCGTAACCCGAATCATGCACTAGTCTCATGTGGCGTGGAAGACCAACAGAGGCAATCTCCTTGTTGCATTGAATGCATTTTTTTAGAGTAGTATATTTCTCGTTGGTGTAAATTGATTTATGATAGAAGGGCGACTTCTTCACTTGAATTGTTTTTACAAAGCTGTCGTTGGTAAAATCAGTGCATTATGTCAATGCTTTTTTGACGACGAAAGTATTAAAATCTCGATTATTGGTAATCAGGATGAAATTTAATCGACTTTTGAACAACCGGGTCCAGAAACATTAAAACTTGCTTCACTAGGATTATTTTCATCGTTTGCATTTGACGAATCAGCTTCATTTGAACTAGCCTTTACCCCATTTAAGCTTTGCGAGGGTTGCTCTTGTATCGGACTTTGAGGAGCGATCCTTTTAAAAGTCAATTTCCAAGTGGGTCTGAAATTTCAGGATATTTTCTAATCGGGAATGAACGTTTTTCTGGGGTCCCAGGGTCAGTGACACAGGGGTGTACTGATAGATTAATCAAAAAAGAAGATTTTGAATACCTATATATAATCCATTATCACGATTTTTGACATACTCTTTGTGTTCCTGTCTTTCGCCTGCTTTGAACTGGAGCGATGTGTCACCGATAATGAGGACGTCGACAGATTCGAGGAATGTCGGATCTCCTTTCAACAAAACGTAGATTGAGATTCACCAAAGGCCACTGCTATCACCTGTGAAATTTCAAAGTTAAAAAAATATATTGTAAGTTTTTAAGAGGCTTTGATTTAAGATTTCAGTTTTGTTTAGTTTCTGTTTGATAAATAGTTATCATCTAAATCAGTGAATTGTACCGCTACATTTAATTTAATATCAGCTGAAAAAAAACGACAAAGTTGACTCGGGTAACTTAATGGATGTCCCAATTTCTTCAAAAACTATTTCTTTTTTATAATATCAACATTTCTTTTAAATATCAAGTTTTTTGCCTCAATTTCTATTACTTTCGTTTTCTCCCCCAAACTCCAGCTCTTAAACTATAACAAGTTATACATTTTTGGAAGCATATTTGGATGTAAAATATCAGATTCCGTGTAACTTAATTTCTTTTCAGCAGAATTTGAGATTTTTTAAGAAAACGTGATTATGACGTCATTATTCATGAGTCCTAATTCTAAAAAGTTGAATATCTCATGAACACTCGAAACATTATGAGATTTAGACCAATGATAGAACTCATCAAGAGGAGGGAAATTTCTTTTTTATAAAATAGAAAAATTTGCTGATATCAGCATTTTATCGCAAAAATTTGAATTCTTTTTGGGAAATACTCTAGAAATTTTTTGAAAAATCTCAATTTACTTTTTTATCACTTTATCACTTTAAAACTCAAATTTTGCCGAGAAAAAAATTAAGTTACACCGAATCCGAAATTCTACATCCAAATACGCTTCCAAAAATGTATAGTTTGTTATGATTTATAGGGACTGGAACTGGGGTCGAAAAATTAATGAAATTCTAGGACATGCATTAAGTTACCCGAAAGTTTGTTGATAAGATTTCTTTTAAATGGATTGAAATAACTTACTTGGAATTTCCTAATGTCTAGATAAACCTCCATAGGCAATCCTGAGGACAACAATATATTGCTTTCTGGAGCACTGAAATACAATGTGGAGAAATAAAATGATATATTTATTATTTACTACACCCCTATCTCACAGCCCAGGTGTAACTTTTTTCCTCAGTGGGGATGAAAGTTCTAATTGAAACCCTAATGGGGATAGAAATTCTATTGTTCCAAGGTTGAAAAATCCAGTTGGGATGGTTTTGGAGTGCAATTTTCAAACATCGCATTTCGAATGGGGATAAAAACCAAGGTCAATTTCCAAGTGGGAGCTGAAATTCTAGGGTATTTTTCCACCGGGGATGAAATTTTGACCAAATTTTCCAGTGGGGCTGGGGTCCCAGCGGGTCTGTGACACAGGGGTGTTTTACTTTGTTGATCGTTTATTACATCTGTTTGGCTATGAAGAACCCCACAAAAATAAGCACAACTGGCATGCTCAAAGCATGTTAGAAGCTTTGTGGCATTATATTTCAATCTTTAAACTTATAAATTAAAACAAACCGTAGATAACTTACTAACCTCCCTATTGTTATAATTCGATGCGGAATTAGTTTTATATTAGGCATATCTAAGTTTAAAAATCTCAATTCACGATGCTCCATTATTATTTGATTGCTGATTGTCGATTTTTATACTTGTACTTGGTTATGATCTGTTATAAATAGAAATGATTGATTACGATTAGAAGTATTAGTAACAAAATAAAAAATTTAAAGGAAAACTAGAAGAGTAGTTAGGGTATTTGCATAAATATGGGAGATCACTTTTTCTCCAGCGGCTGATTATTTTGAGACACTCCGTTTTCAAACAAAGGCAAGCCTTGAGTAAAAAATACACGTTTTTATAAAAAATTTCAAAATTTTGAAACCTTCGGATGTCCTTAAAATATTTTCATTTTAGGTCTTAAAATGTTCTTAACATGTTCTTATTTTCCCATTTTGTGAGCATTTTTGTCCATTTTTCTAAGACACAGGTTGTTTATACCATGGTATATAAGAGAGCCGACTCGAATTAAAGAGTACTGTAGAGTACCTAAATTTCTAAAAAGTTATCAATATTTTGATTTATTGATACTAATTTCTACTATCAGACTCTAACAAAGGAATAAAAGAAATACTTGTAGTAGTAGGGGCAAACGTTAGAATCCTTAGGACCTTTTCTAGGACGTGACCACATGAATTCCATTTGAAAGTTGAATGTATTTGAACTGGAAAATGACGGTAAGCTTTGCCTCTTAATGTATTTCGCTTTGTATCGTTCTAACAAATCCTCGTTTTCTTGAGAATCCTTATGCTCGTCACAAAGCAAAACGTGTTTCTTTTTAGGGTAGGGCTGGTGAGATGGGTGTGGACAAACAAACTCGGCCTGGCACTCCCCTTTTGTATGTTTCCCTTTGTTCCAGTCAGCCCCAGGGTATAAACATTGAAAGCAGAATCCCTTCTTTCGAAGAAGCGAAAAACGTTGAGATGGTGTTTTCTCAGCAAAGGTTCGACAGGAAAAGTATTGAATAACTGACCCAATTGCAACATGATCAGCTTCCCCATCCTTTGCCCCACAGAGTGAACATTTCTTGGTTTGAGAATTGCCCCCATAGAATCCAGATGGGCCTCTTCCTCCCTTTGGACCTTGAGGCGGTTTTTCATTGTGACTCCCACAAAATCTTAACCTCTGTTGTTCGACCTTCATTTCTTTCTCGAGGAGGTAATCAAACGGTTCCAAATAAGTTTTTCGTTGTGCTCAATCTCACAAGACTCTTTAAGCCACTGGGTTGTTCGGGCCTTCCCCATCAAACGGTAGATTCGTTGCAAGCCTTCCCCATAAAACAGGTACTTCTCAATCCGGTGCTTAGTAACCAAATTTAGGAGATCCCTCATCAAACTTATGATTTGACTAATTCCAGCTATCAACTTTTCAGGGTCCTTGGTCCTCCCCAACTGAGAGATGTTATCAAGGGTAGCAAGCTTTCTGGTCAAAAGAGTCTTGGTTTCCCCATAAGTCGCTTTCAATCTATCCCAGATTTCACTGATGTCTTCGACATGTTTTACCAGAGACAGTGCTGGCTCTGATAAGTGGTTCTTTCTCAAGAGGTCCGGAAGCACTCTCTTAGTGGTTGTTCGAAGGTAAAGCTTCTCAAATTCAGACTGAAATGTGTAAATGTCCACTGCTGAATCATACCCAGAAAATTTTCCAAGATTTATGTTCAACTTTCCCTCCTTTGCTGAGCTCCCTCTGGTCAACTTGAGACTCCAGATCTTTCAGAAAGCTAGTCTTCTTAGAAGAAAGTAAATTATACGGCTTACCAAGTTCTATAATGGCAGTTACCAGATCTGTGGAGGTTGCAGGGTACTTGAGAATTTCTTGGTAGCTTTTGGTAAGACGTTCAAGTTTCTTTCCAGAATCCTCCTGCTTGTCTTTGAGTTTCAGGAGTTGTTCATCTGTCAGCCTGGAGATCACCAATTCTTGATTACACCAGTCCGTTTTGAGCTCCTCTGCAAGTTCATCAGCTGTCTGCACTTGGAATGACATCGCCTTTTCCTGATGATCCACAACTGATTGCTCCTTTGCAACTACCTTGGAATTAACATCCTTTGATTTGGTGATTCCACTCTTAATTTTGGTGATGACGTCATCGAATTCCTTTTTGAATTCCTTGTCGTATACTTCGGTACCGATGATTCGTTTCAATTTGAAATAAATGGCTCTGAAATCCGTCCTCATTTCTTCCAATCTGGAAATAACATCAAGGGCGGACATGGCATCAAATGATATCTCATCAACAAAGTCTGAAATATCGTCCTTGAGAACTTCGGATTTGATGATAAAGTCATCATATCAATAGCTGGTTTTGCATCTGCTTTTTCGTCCATTTCGGTCGCTTTTCGCAGCACGCCTCCGGGTGAGGCTATAATCAATACGCTGGGCTGTTGTTCGTTTTGGTCTGTTGCTCATCTATAACATGACTCGATAGCTGTTTGAATGTTGTGCAAGCAGCAAAATGGAACGTAGTCGGGAGTGTTTGTAACTGAGCGTTCAAACTAAAGGCAAAATATATTTTCATTAATTTCACTATAAATTATACAAGGCCTAAAAATTGACAATTTTTTTCAAAAACTGGCTTGACAAGCAAATTTCTAAGTCTAGAAAAGTGACAAAATACAAGCAAAATATGTGAAATTAATGTAAATAAAATATCTGCTTACCAGCATACGACTAGGTGAAAACTGTGTGTACGTTCCAAAACTGAACCACAAGTAAGTAAAATTCCAGTAAATAAAAGTCAAATCAAAGTCTTCATAAAAGTTTCAATGTCAAAATTTTAAGTAAAACTCATACTCAAAAACTCATGTTGACATCGTCAACCTTGTGTTGTATCAAAAAAATCAATACGCCTATTTCTATAGAATATAATTTCTTCTTTGCGCATACTAATTATGACGTCACATAATTTATCTCTTGTGAATTGCGTGTTTCATAAAAATAAAAGTCATTAAAGCGATCACGCGACACCTTATCGGCCCTTTCTAAGCCGGCCCTTATTGGAGCTCTTGGCGTAATAAGGGCTGGTGTAAAAAGGGCCAAAAATTTGTAAATTTTACTTAAAAGTGACGTTAGTTTTTGACCATTTTCTCTATTTAAAGGATTTTAGGTATGATTCGAAGATAAAAAATTATCCATTGTTTTACTCCACATCTAAAACTTCGCAAAGATCGGTGATTTTCAATGGAATTTTCAACAGTTTACTGCTGAAAATGATTTTTTAATGTAAATTGAAGTATAAATAGCCATTCTAACAAATTTTGGCGTTATTTATGGCCCTAAAATCAGGCTGTGGCGTAATAAGGGCCGGCATTGAATTAGGGCTTAAATTATCAGATGATGATTACAGTGATGCATGTGATGAAAGCGAGGATGAAGTGGAAGATAGCCTAGCGGAGGACAAAGATTTAAAAATGCCTGTGGAAAGTGATCTACCAAACAATGCATCCCAGAAGCTATTAAAACATGGCGACACCTTTCTCCACCAACACAAGAAAGTGGTATGTGGTATGCAGGTTTATGGGAAAATAAAAAGACGAAAAAACTTTGTATTGGTCGTTTACTGAAACGTTTGCTTTTTAACGACAAAGATGAAGATGTCCACACGATTGAATTGAGCTGCTTGAAGCCAAAGGTTGGTTTGTGAACAATTATGGAGGAAACACCAGATCATCTCCCTGGTATTGTAGACTGGGCTAACAAAGGGGGAGACGGCTCAGCGGAGAGATCAGTAATTTAAGACTGTATGTGGTTTCATACCATCGATTAACTTATATTCTCAATTTCAACTTATAATAATTTGACAGCATTTAGTTTCATGAAATATCTTATAAAATAGGTTATACTCTATTCGTGTCTCTTTCAATCTCCGTCTTTCATCGTTTAATTTGCAGCTTTTATAGTAGTTAATGGAATGTCGTTAGTTTTAAATTTGGTAACAGATATTGGCCTTGGTCCGTATGTATCTCATTTGTATGTTTGCGGAGGTTTAATCGTCTATCGTTATATAAGATATAATTTCAGCATGTTTCAGCATTTGCGTAAGTTTTGATCGTCGATCGTTATGAGATATTGGTCTTGGTTGAGCCACTTTCTGATGGGGTGGCCAGCTGGCTTTAAGCTCCAGCTGACATTTTCAATTTAGAGGATATCATAGCAGGGCCCATCACAGCATTGCCCCTGAAGAGCAAAAAATGGGATATAATGTTGCTGTCATGGAAACAATATCATTTCAAATGTGAAGTGTCGTTATTTAATTAATGGAACAATCAATTTGTACTTTGGTTCTCTGAAGGAGAACATTAACTTTTGACAATGCCTCCGTGTAGGAGCGCTATATTTTGTTACGGTTTTTATGTTTTTGTATTGTATCAATTTCCGTTGCCATAGCTATGTCATTGTTTTCTTTGTATGTTTTAATCCCTAGGTGATTTGTAGCGTTTGTAATTTTTTTTGCGTTTAAATTTGAGAAATTGAGAGAAGCTTGTCAGAGAGTCTTGTGAGAAGTGAGAGTGAGATTTTTGAGTTGCAATAAAAAATTATACATTTACTGTAGCAGGTAAATATGTTGTCTTTTTACTTCTGAAAAGGTCTCAAGTCTCTGCCTCTCACACAAGTAGAATTTTTTAACAGTGTCTAATGTTTTGAATTTTGAAAAGCGTCTATATTTTTACAAGCATCTTTTGAATTTTTTGCACGTGTCTTTGTGAGTAAAAGAATGTATGTGTGCTAGGAAATTCTTTTTATTTTGCTTTCGCCACAAGTGTGTGGATTAGTTTATTTGCTTTCGCCACAAGTGTGTGGATTAGTTTATTTTCTTTCGCCACAAGTGTGAAGATTAGTTTATTTGCTCTCGCCACAAGTGTGTGGATCCTTTATTTTGCCACGAGTGTGTGGACTTTCTGTCACAGGGGTGTGGCGTATATCTCTACTGCTGCCACGTGTGTGTGGATTTTATGGTTTTTATTTATATTTATTTTTATGTTTCAAAATTGCAAATGATTGCTTGTTAATCACTTCAGTGTCGAAAAAGCAATTTGAGATTTTCTTACCATCTTCCATCCTCAATCTTTTCGATTTTTTTATAAGAACTTTTTGCCTTTTCTGAAATGGTTACACGTAAAGGAACTAGAACTAGAACTCTGACTGAGAAGGGTGAAGCTTATCAATATGAGTCTCATGTGAAGCAATCTAGAAAAATCGAGTTTGATATTTTCGAACATTACGGTGAGATACATACGGTCACATCGAAAATCTCATCAAATCTGATGCGTCTGATCCTTCTTTCGTTGGAGGAGAAATAAAGCATAGAGACAACTTACAACGTCAGTTTCTTTTTGTTCTTGAGAAAGCTGAGGCCATATTTTCCACCAAAAATGTCATTGAAGAGTTTGTGCACTGGACAAAAAAACTAAATCAAGAAATCTTTTTTGCAAAATCTTCCTGTATAGATTGGCTAAAGAAAGTTGAAAACGAAAGTGACAAAAAATCAAGGTCCAAATCTAACTCTAAATCTTCTAGTTCTAAATCGAGCTCGAAAGAATCTTTCAGAACTAAATTTTCTCGTTCTTTAGACTTGTCGATGAAAAGACTGAACTAACTGCCTTAGGTTAGACGTGAACTTGCAAAATCTAAGGGGGCTATTGAAAGACTTTTTGATATAGAAGAAGAAATAGCTGTTGACGTGCTAAAATTTATGTTTTACAGAGCCATTTGCATTCTTCAAATGATGTACAAGATGTTGAAAATCTAATTATTGATGAGTCAAAATTTCTAAATCGTCGTTTTCTAAAGTCTGCCAATGAGAATTTAGTGCCTCTTGATAATCAAGTCTCAAGTCTCTTAAATCATATTTTTTGTCAACGAATCACCGTTAAAGAATGTCAACTGCTTCAAATACCTTGGAAGTTTCGTTTCATCTGATTGCACGCTGAGGGAGGAAATTACAGCACGCATTCAGGCAACATCCTGTGCATATGGACGTTTGAAACAGCGTGTGCTCAATAATCATGACCTTACCACATCCACCAAATTGAGTGTATACAAGCAATGTCTCATGCCTATTCTATTGTATGAGAGTGAGACTTGGACACTATACGCTCACGAAAATGTTGTTATATGGAGAAAGAACTGATGGCTCCAGACCAATCGGCACACGACATAAACTCCGATTAGATGGGATATCCCACCTCAAAGTACATATCTTATTTATTTTCCATCAAAATAAAACGATATGTACAGAGGTGGGTGAAAGTGCTCGGAAAATTAGTCCGTTTTGGACTACTGCGTTCTGATTGGTCAGAATAAATTTCCATAATTTTCAAACTTCCCGCTTGATCATTGTTCGTCTTTACTTGAAAAATGTTTTTGCCGTGATGAATGTCTTAAATTTTAGTAAGTGTGACCAATGTCTTTGTTTATATCAAAAATCATAACAGACGACCGAGAAAGATTGCAAAATGGCTTCTCTAGTCAGAGATGCTGTGGAAACTTGCATTTCTAGAGTCAACCCAGCATTTTCTGTGAAGCCAAAACAACTGGAATCCATTAAAAAAATATCATCAATGGACATGATACGCTTGCGATTTTACCTACATCTTACGGTAAAAGCATGATTTATCAGCTCCTGCCATCTGTCTGTAAGATGCTTCCAGGACAGCCAGACCAGGCAATAATTGTCGTTTTTTCACCACTGAAGGCACTCATCCAAAATCAAATTGAAGAAGCCAACAATTATCTTGAATCTTTAAACCTTCGTGCATGTTCTCTGGATGGTAACTATCAAGATATTGTTTCAGGACGTTTTAACCTTATCATTGACACTCCTGAGGCTTGGCTCAACAATAGTCGTTGGAAGGATATGCTTTCATCAAGTCATTTTCGTAAAAATGTTAAATGTTTTGTAGTTGATGAAGCACACAAAGTTGCTTGGGGGACACCTTCCTCGAAAGATGGAGAAGCTTTCAGAGAGGCCTTTGGAAGAATTGGTACTGTCCGCTCATTTTGCTCCGAGAAAATTCCAGTGCTGGCTCTAAGTGCAACAGTTGACAGGGACTACACCCAATTGATTAAAGTTTCATGTAGTCTATCATCAACATTGAAATATGTCTTTTCGTGTTCGGATAGACCTAATCTTCGTCTTTCGTTTGTTAAAATGAAAGAAATCAATGTTTAGAAAAAGGGGTTACGCGCGCTCCAGAACGCTTAAGTACGTTCCTCTACTCTGTTTGCATAGCAAAGACATGTGAGAGTGACAAAAACAAGCCGTAAATGTCACGAATTTAAGTTGCGAAGCGACCCAGAACCTCCTCGATTTGCAAGTTGCAAACAAAAAAATTGAATGACAAACAAACGCCGTATATTAAAGTAAGATGAAAACACTAGACACTCTCAAAGGATCTTGAATTTAAAGAGTTGTCGCAATAAACAGACTGTACCCTTATAATCATAAAGGTTGGTGAGTCCAGTCAAAACACAGATTTGATCTGTAGCGTCATGCTTCACCTTACACCTTTACTTTACAAAATGGAGAAAGTTTTACAATAAACCAAGGAAAATATCAAAATTTCTGAGAGATGAATTTTTTGGAATACTATCATGTGTAAAAATGCTGAAAAAAGGAAGAAAAGTTTAGTACAGACCTTTTGCTATATCCGCAATGTCATGTCTGAATGAATAAAAAACTCAAGCAGACTTATGACTGCTTATGATAATATTTAAAATCCACTTTAACTAATTATGCATTAGTGAATTAATGTTTTAATGTTGAGTTTTTAATTATTTAATATGAAATCATAAATAGCAAAAGGTCTATTTCCAAAATATAATTCTTTTAAATAAGGGACCACAAATACAGGAAAGCCTTCTGAAGAATATGGGTCATACCTGGTCAGCAAGTCAGTATATAATAAAACTAAATCTCTGAAAATCTAGGGTCAGAAGGTCAAGATCTAAAAAATTTGTGACATTTTAAAGCACCAGACTTTTTCCTCTTTATTGATGAATGATATTTGTGTCATTTTCATTGTGATATTTTGAATTCATTTAAGTTTTGAGATGAATTTACAAATACATTTTAAAATTTTCAACTTGTTCAGTTGCAAATTCAATACTAGTACTTTTCTATTTTGAAAAAATAGGGTCGGTCAGGCCTGCAGAACAATTAATTTGGTCTCACCTAATGCCAAAAAGAAAAAAACTTTCAAACCAGGGAAACGATTTCATCCTTCCAAAAAAATGCAAAAAAGGAAAATTCATGACAAAAGTATTACAGTAAACCACATTTTAGATGCATGCGAAGGAAAGGTCATAATGCGTCAATCACATATAAGTTGTGTTCGCGTCATTTCCAGCCCCAAAAAGTGAGTTGGTCGGCACTAAAATCGTCGGCAAAATGCGCCCTGAACATAGGTTTGTTCGCACGGCAAGAATTTTCAAGCGCACTAGCTGCATTATGATCTTTGTTACATATCACGGTTGCAAAAAACAGTCGCATAGCGCTTTTTAACGCAAACAATCTTTGAAAAATTACGGAAAGCTTATTTGAACTAACACTGGATGATCCAATCGGCGACTAACGATGAATGTATAAAATACTTTGAAAAATATTGGTAAAAAATCCGATAGATTTCCCACTCAGTTACATCAATATGCCTTCTTACCTGTCTTTAAAAATATAAATAAAAGTAATCACAGAAAAGGACGCGAAAAAAAAAGACATAAGTGTGAGAACAGAGTAATCAAACTTGTTAGAAAAAGTACCATTACAAGTCATAAAAAATCAACCTGAATAAATGCAATCGGAATCCCAGAGAACTTCATGATTCCCCAAACAACATTACATTACTATGTCAAACTCCCATTACATAAATTTTACGATTACGTCAGAGTAGACTACGCTCGCCACCGAAGAGGTTTATTTGGTAAGGGTAATTCCATTTTATTGTTCGCTTCTTTTTTAAAGATTGGCCGGGTTGGAAAAGTGTGAATTTCTTTGTACATATTTTACCTACCCCAAATATTTAGGAGGCTGAGTTTTAAATGAATTGTCAAGTTGAAAAGAACGATAAATGTATCAAGGTCTGTTTTATTCACCCCCTGGTGACTTAACAAAAGAGACTTAACTCGATGTTACAATCCAATTATTGAAAGTTTGTCTCGGCCTTTTTATAATGAGCGAGACATACGTTCTCTGATTACGCAATTTTCATATTTACATTTTTGAGGCATTTTGATGTAATTGCCACTTTCCGACTGAAAAGTGTCGGATTTTTAAGATAGAAAG
This sequence comes from Clytia hemisphaerica, assembly GCF_902728285.1. Lineage (NCBI taxonomy): Eukaryota > Metazoa > Cnidaria > Hydrozoa > Leptothecata > Clytiidae > Clytia > Clytia hemisphaerica. Next base: position 2,115,832 of record NW_027104101.1, on the reverse strand, counting down.
TGAGTCGGTCGGACGACGCGAACACAACTTATTTGTGATCTACGCCTAAGTCATAATTCACGACAAAAGTTTTCCAAGTTTTAAACGCCCGATGAAAGAAATCACCAAATTCATGACAAAAGTTTTCCCCATTTTAAACGCATGCGAAGGAAAGTTCGTAGTTCACGACAAAGTTTTCCCCATTTAAAACGCATGCAAAATAAAAGTTAATAGTTACGACAAAAGTTTTCTCCATTTTAAACGCATGCAAAGGAAAAGTTCATAGTTCACGACAAAAGTGTTCCCCATTTTAAACGCATGCAAAGGAGAAGTTCATAGTTCACGACAAAAGTTTTCCCCATTTTAAAAAAACTCATGCAAATAAAAGTTAATAGTTACGACAAAAGTTTTCCCCATTTTAAAACGCATGCAAAGGAAAAGTTCATAGGCACGACAAAAGTGTTCCCCATTTTAAACGCATGCAAAAGGAAAAAGTTCATAGTTCACGACAAAAGTTTTCCCCATTTGAACTCATGCGAAGAGGACAAGTTAATAGTCCACCATAAAAGTTTTCCCCATTTTAAACGCATGCAAAGGAAAAGTTAATTGTTCACGACAAAAGTTTTCCACATTTAAACGCATGTGAAGGAAAAGTTTATAGTTTGCAATAAAATTTTGGTGTATGTGCGGTGATCTCCAATTGTCTACATCCATATTCAATGGGATTAGCTAACTTTTTCACAAGTTAACGTTCTTCGTTGGTCATGTCCTGTGCTGTGAGCGTGATGTATATTTAAGTTCAAGTTTCAAGTTTATTTTCGTTTTACGAGCTTGTTAAAAATGTATTCACGAAAACCATCAAGAGAAAAGTGGGCTTGGAGAACTGAATTAAAGAAACAAATATTTTGTCCCATGTTTTTCAGGGGCAATGGTGAATTTCTCTGTTGTTCACGAGAATTCATATTTGAGATGGTGGATATTGAAAAACTTGGATTAATTTTTTGTTAGCTAATAAATTCAAATACAACGTATGCGTTTTATTTAACTGTGAGTGATGATACAGCTACAGGTAAATATTCAAAATACATTTTGTATAAATCCCTTTTTTGCTTTTATTTGTTAGTTGTACAATTTACTGGTCTTTTGGGTGTTGCTAGCGCTAGCCTAGGTAAGTTAAGGCCAACAACCCTCAAGTTGGAAAATCAAGGGGCAATGTTGTAGATGAATGGCTATACAAAATTTTATACTTCCCTTTGTCCTGTTGATTGGTGCTGCCATGTCTATCTGTTTGTTTGGTGCTGTCTACTGTTGATGAGGTATGAAGAAATTTGACTTGAATACAAGCTTCTTTGCATTGATACTCAAAATTCTATATTCAATTATAACATAGAATATGGTCCTTGTGGAAATAGCTCGGAGGAGAAAATTCCACAAATTTCAACAGAAATTGCTTCGGTCATTGGTCATCGGTCCGCAACCAGTCATCTTTACGTAACTAATGGTAACGGATGAGCATTTTTGAGCAATCTCATTATTTAAAATATAAAGCACTGAGGATCCTTCACTTGCGATCGGAGCGATCTGAGGATTTAAAAATTGATACGAAAATTGATGTCATGTAGTCATACACGAAGTCTGAATTTTGAAAGTGGTTGAGCGATATATAGGAACTTAGTCGACCGCGCGCACATTATACCAAAGGAGACGCGCTGCGCGCGTAAAAAGTATTAAATGTTTTGCTTGGGTTTTCAACTGGTTGATAGAACATGCCATCAACTGCCCAAAAATCTTAATTTATTGTTATTCTCAAGAACTGACTGGTTGGTTATTTCAACAGTTCTTAGCCGAACTTGGAATGAATGCTTTTAAAGATGGTGTTGATTCGAATCAAAATTTGTTAATTGGTATGTATCATGCAGACACGTCAGATTTTAACAAACAAAAAGCCATGGACTGTTTAACAAAAGGAACCGGGAATGTTCGAGTTATTATTGCCACTAGTGCTCTTGGTTGTGGAGTTAACTGTAAAGATCTTTCCTATGTGTTACATTTTGGTCCTGCTCATGGCCTTGTTGAGTATTGCCAACAAATAGGACGTGCTGGAAGGTCTGGTGAAGACATTTCCCATGCAATATTATACTCTTATCCACAAGGTTCTACAGTCATTGCAAAACAGATGAGAGATTACATTCGTGATGGAAATGATTCGTGTTTAAGAACTAAGTTGTTTACTCCATTCAACGAAAATACTAATACTGTTTCATCTATTTCCCCTGCTCACCGTTGTTGCTCTTTTTGTTCAAAATCTTGCGCTTGTGGTGCTGATGACTGTTGTCAATTGTTTTTGTTTGAAGATTTACAAAAATTTAATCAAGAACCGTCAGATTTTAAAATTGTTATTCGTGAAGTGTCTGAAGATGATAAATTTAACTTATCTGATCTGCTTCGTAACTTCCATAATAACTTTGATGATTCTTTGCGTACAGTTCCGTCAGCTTTTCTTAGTGGTCTCACAACCCCTATCTTGAAGAAGATTATTGAGGATTTGTGTTACATTGATTCTCCCCAATATTTGTTGAACACTTACATAGCAGATGAAATCTGGGCTCAACGCATTTATGATGTAATTCAGAATTATTTTGAAAGTGGACCATCCTTACCAAAAAAATCTAAAGTTGATCTAACAGAGACTGTAGAACTTAAGTATGAATTTACAGACTCCTCTGAGCAAAGCTCAGACAATGATTATGATGATGAAAAATTTGTAGGTAATTTTTAATCTTTAATGTATATATTTTTATTACTATTTGGGTCAGACACATTTTTAATATATACACTTTACTTTTTGTTTTGCTAACGTTCTAATTTTCTTTTCAATATAAAATACACCAGGTGAAGGTATATAGGATTATTTACAAAAAATATCTCATCAAGTAAGAACAGAACCTACTTTCATAGACTATAACATGAATATCAACTGATATAATCTCAAATGAAAATATACTCAGTGTTTTTATTTTGATTAAAAAACAAACAAAAAATCTTAACTTTTTTGAAGTATTGTGATTTAACAAGAGGATTTTATTTATTTTTTTTTCAAAACTATTTGTACATATTAGAAGTCTTTCATGTTTTTCTCAATGTTATACACTTCAGACACTGCAAAGTTCCATAAAGAAATTAAAACAAACACATACTTTTCAAAAATACTATAAAAAAGGGTTCAAAAAATTTAAAAAAAAGCCATTAAATAAATTCAAAGATTCTTTGTACTGTAAATAAAAATGCAATGTAGCATACTGATAAATAGAAATAAAAGTTTTTTTTCATTTTTTTTGGGTTAAGTTTGTTCAAAGCAAAAAACTCTTTTCTTTTTTGTAACCATCCATTCCATAAATGCTGTACAGTCCAGCTTTTGCAGAATTTGACCATTGAAATTCTTGAATGATTCGTATGTCTCATAACTTTCTTTGAATGGATTGTTTTTATGTAGTTCTGATGCTAAATGTCGAACAGTATCTTCTGACTTGAACTTGCGACTTCCAGATTCTTGTTTTTTTACGTCCAACATTTTTTCTGTATTATCAACCATTAACTTTATGTTATTCAGAGCCTTCGAAACTCTTTCTGCGTTATTGTTTTTCGTCAGGTTAGATCTCAGGTTTTTAAGTAGTTCTTTCAGAAAGTTGTTTAAGTGCTCCAAATGTAAATCTAGGGAAATATTTCGGCCGGGGTACCCTTTGTTGTTAACAAAACCTTCCCACAACAATTCGTGAGCAAATTCTGATTTGTGTTTTATGGTGTAAAAATACTTAAGTAGGGACAAAGCATAATTTTTATGCCCATGTGCCTTGAAGTATAACATTGCTACTTTGTAATTTTCCATAAGCCTCTCTCCATCGCCTTCCCTGATTGAGTCATTGATGTTGCGTAGTAACAGATTGAATGACAACAAAGCCTTTTGATAGTCCAGCCCGCTTAGTCTCCCACTTTGATCTAAAATGGACAAAATTCCAAATTAAAAAGGCTATTTTTTATTCAAAATTATAAACAAAAGTTGACTACATAATATTTCAATCAGCATTCCATTTGTTATATATACAATTTTTATGTAGTTGAGATTAATGAAAGTTTAGAGAGCTTTTGAAGCATGAGCTAACCTGTCGTAGTTATGCTTCTTTTTTTCATGTTCGTTTCTTCCTTTGGCTTTCTTGTATCCTTTCTTTGAGCATTCTCCAGTTTTATTCTTGTAGCATAGATACATATGCAAAATGGGTACAGTTCCTTCTCGTGTTTCTTCTTTTTGAGCTCTCTGTAAACCATCACTGTACTTGATTGTAAATCTGAAAACAAACAATATAGTACAATATAAGTAACTATGATTTAGCGAATTTCTTTGATTACCTNTTGAACACTTACATAGCAGATGAAATCTGGGCTCAACGCATTTATGATGTAATTCAGAATTATTTTGAAAGTGGACCATCCTTACCAAAAAAATCTAAAGTTGATCTAACAGAGACTGTAGAACTTAAGTATGAATTTACAGACTCCTCTGAGCAAAGCTCAGACAATGATTATGATGATGAAAATTTGTAGGTAATTTTTAATCTTTAATGTATATATTTTTATTACTATTTGGGTCAGACACATTTTTAATATATACACTTTACTTTTTGTTTTGCTAACGTTCTAATTTTCTTTTCAATATAAAATACACCAGGTGAAGGTATATAGGATTATTTACAAAAAATATCTCATCAAGTAAGAACAGAACCTACTTTCATAGACTATAACATGAATATCAACTGATATAATCTCAAATGAAAATATACTCAGTGTTTTTATTTTGATTAAAAAACAAACAAAAAATCTTAACTTTTTTGAAGTATTGTGATTTAACAAGAGGATTTTATTTTATTTTTTTTTCAAAACTATTTGTACATATTAGAAGTCTTTCATGTTTTTCTCAATGTTATACACTTCAGACACTGCAAAGTTCCATAAAGAAATTAAAACAAACACAATACTTTTCAAAAATACTATAAAAAAGGGTTCAAAAAGTTTAAAAAAAAGCCATTAAATAAATTCAAAGATTCTTTGTATTGTAAATAAAAATGCAATGTAGCATACTGATAAATAGAAATAAAAGTTTTTTTTTCATTTTTTTGGGTTAAGTTTGTTCAAAGCAAAAAACTCTTTTCTTTTTGTAACCATCCATTCCATAAATGCTGTACAGTCCAGCTTTTGCAGAATTTGACCATTGAAATTCTTGAATGATTCGTATGTCTCATAACTTTCTTTGAATGGATTGTTTTTATGTAGTTCTGATGCTAAATGTCGAACAGTATCTTCTGACTTGAACTTGCGACTTCCAGATTCTTGTTTTTTTTACGTCCAACATTTTTTCTGTATTATCAACCATTAACTTTATGTTATTCAGAGCCTTCGAAACTCTTTCTGCGTTATTGTTTTTCGTCAGGTTAGATCTCAGGTTTTTAAGTAGTTCTTTCAGAAAGTTGTTTAAGTGCTCCAAATGTAAATCTAGGGAAATATTTCGGCCGGGGTACCCTTTGTTGTTAACAAAACCTTCCCACAACAATTCGTGAGCAAATTCTGATTTGTGTTTTATATGGTGTAAAAATACTTAAGTAGGGACAAAGCATAATTTTTATGCCCATGTGCCTTGAAGTATAACATTGCTACTTTGTAATTTTCCATAAGCCTCTCTCCATCGCCTTCCCTGATTGAGTCATTGATGTTGCGTAGTAACAGATTGAATGACAACAAAGCCTTTTGATAGTCCAGCCGCTTAGTCTCCCACTTTGATCTAAAATGGACAAAATTCCAAATTAAAAAGGCTATTTTTTATTCAAAATTATAAACAAAAGTTGACTACATAATATTTCAATCAGCATTCCATTTGTTATATATACAATTTTTATGTAGTTGAGATTAATGAAAGTTTAGAGAGCTTTTGAAGCATGAGCTAACCTGTCGTAGTTATGCTTCTTTTTTTCATGTTCGTTTCTTCCTTTGGCTTTCTTGTATCCTTTCTTTGAGCATTCTCCAGTTTTATTATTCTTGTAGCATAGATACATATGCAAAATGGGTACAGTTCCTTCTCGTGTTTCTTCTTTTTGAGCTCTCTGTAAACCATCACTGATACTGTGACTAATGATCTAAACAAACAAAAACAAACACATACAAAGTAAATGATAAGTACTAATGATAAACGATATTTTGAATTGAAGCCTTTACTGATTGATTTCAGAAAAACTTTTAAACTTTTTAAAACAAAACAAAAAGAAAAAACAAAAAAAAAAAAAAACTTTCAATTAAACGGTTATGAAATTCAAAATGTAGACAGTAATGACTGTAACGAAAATACTGATATATCATTCTGTTATGAATGTCAATTTGAATTAATAACTTATTCTTGAATGAAATAATCTTAAACCTTTTCAAAAAACTTTTAGATTTCAAGTTTCCAATAGAATTTCTTTGATTACTTTTAAAACCAGGGTTAGTCTGTCCAATTGGGAGAATACTTACTTAGTCAAAATTTCTTCAATGTTATTGTAAAGCTCTTTCCTTAGGGTCTTCAGAGTCTTTGATTTCTTGCGGAACTGGGTCGTCTGAAATTAGAATATTAATTGTATTTATATAAATTTGCAGTACAAATATTGTACACATATTGTAATTTTAATTCATCTAGGTATTTTCACGAATTTAGACTAAGTGTTTCCTGTCTAATTTTCAGGAAAATGTTGCTTTACAACTTTTGTTACTTTTTATTTACATACCATCTATATTTTTCATATCAAAATGAACCATAGCACAGGCAACGATTTGAGAATCCAGCTCCACATCTGAGAAATCTTTGTATGCATTAAAGGCTTTTTTTGGTCCTGATTTTGCATTTGTCATATTGGTTACATTCAATGACCACTGAGTGGTGCCATATTGGGAACCCGAACTTGACTTTTGAAATAGTGTTTCTTTGAGCTAGAAATATAAAAGAAAAGAGAGTTCAAGCTTTTTTTTAGCTCAATATAATGATAACTGTATCCTTGAATGAGTTTAAAATCTTAGAATTATAGTTTTACCTATTTTGGATTTTGAGCACTCAGTGCATACTTTGTTCACCCAAATTGAATTTAATATAACATGACAAGTTTAAATTTTTAGTTATGATCATAATTTTTGTTTTTAAGTTACATGAATGTAGTGTCTATACTTACTATGTAAAGAGTTCTTTTTAAATGCCAATGCTCAAATTTACTCCATACTCCTTGAAGCTTTTCAAAATCATTTCTTCCATCAAGAAAGCACCTCTGAGCTGAGTCACACCGTCCCTCTGTCTTTTGGTCTCCTCCCACTGCTATTTGTTTGATAACCTTAAAAATTGATACCATTAAATTAGAGTAATGATGATTCATAATGTTTGTGCAGCCCAAAATAGCCAGGTATTTTCTCTATGTAGTATACTAGTAAGTAAAGCCTTGTAACTCCTTAGCATTTTGGCAACTAAAATAGTAATAACATTTTATTTTCATTTTATTTTTTACCTCTATGGTACCATCTTCTAATGTCACTTGAGGAACATAGTTTTCTTGAATATGCTTTACAATGTCAATCATCATACCACTGGTACTCGTTTCATCTTTGAATATTAGTCCAAGAGGTACCTAAATTCGAAGGAAAAATCATTTGCATATTATAAAAGGTAGTCCAAAGTTATAACATAATATTGAAAATAGATGAAAATAATTTTTTTTTGATTTTAGTATTTTTGATAGTGGATTAAAAAGTGAATTAAAATTCCATATAAAAGTAATTTTTTACTTACAACTTCTGATTTTTGAGACATTTCTTGAGTATAAATATGTGGGATGTGCATACACACGTTTTTCTTGAATATCTTGAGAGCAGGGACATTTGCTACCAAAACTCTTGCAACTAAAATCTTATTGGATTCGAAAAGCGTCTTTTCAGTGTCTTCATTTGCGACAATAGTTGTTTTTGCTGTACTCTTCTGGTGATCTCTTAGCTGTAATACAAACAAAGAATTTTGTTAAAAAGACATAAAAATAGCAAAACGAGGTTTCTAACTATTGTAATTTTGGATTCAAAGCTCAAGCTTCTCATGTCCGAAAATAAAAACTGAAAATGAAAATTCTTCTACCTTCCATAGGATCTGTCCTGTGTTTAACACCCATATGATGAAACCAATGTATACTTTGATTGTGGTTATCCTTTGTTTGATGCCTTGTTATTTGCTCAAAATCAAGATTGTCTCCAACATCCTATTAGTATTAGATAGATGTTTTCATGAGTTCATATTGGATTTTTATTTTGTTTTATCCTAGAGATTTTTAGTTAGTCTAGGCTCGTGCTTTATTGTAAATATCTACTATATTATTAAGACAAAAATATTTTAGAAAAAAGCAATACAGTTGAGGTTGCTAAACTTACTAAATATCCTGGTGGTGTCGGGTGTGTCTTTCTGTACTCCTTGACGTGATCTTTATTCTTAGGATCTAACCCCTCTGCCTTCATCCCTTTGTATTCGTCCTCTTGAGCCTTTTTCCAAGCCAATACAACCTTATCGAAATCTTTTTGCCATTCCACCATTCACATCCACAGCAGTTCTGTAACAATTAGTGACTCCTAATTTGTTAAACCAACCAAATGCTCTCTTTTTAACACCAGCCGCAACAAACAGTTGATCATTTCGGCAATTAACAACATTTCTACGATTAGGATACCTGAGGTAAATAGGAGATGCAAAAATGAAAGTCATAGATCTACCTTAAGGGAACTAATTTTGGCGAATCTTTTTTCAATTCGCCAAAAATTCGCTAGTCTAGATCTAGACTACTAATTTAATAATGATTAATTCGAGAATGCTAACCCATAAATGAAACTGAAAAAGAGAGACGCCACTCCAGAAAGAGGAAAAAATTATTCAAACTCTCTCTCGCGCGTATTTTGTTTATGACAGACTTACTCTTTTTCGGCTTTTATCTTTGTGGCAGTATTAACCCTTATGGGAAATAAAAGAATTATGGTCTGGAAATCGAGACTACAAATTCGCCAAAATTAGTTCTCGCCAAAATAAGTTCCCTTAAGGTATGTAAAATTCAAATGATCTATGTAAAATTCCTTCTCTTAGTAGTACAAAATAGCAATTATAATTCAAGTAGTATATATTTACCTCTTTTTGAATATTGATGCATATATTCCTAAACGAATAGCTTTTTGCCTTGTCCTCTTTTCCATCCGCTACACCTAGGCTTCCCTTTAAGAGCAGTCGATAGAACTGGACATAGTTCGTCGATTTCGTCACACATTTCATTGTAGTTAAAATTCACTATTTTGTCGATGCTTGTATCTTTGATCGTTGACGATTTATCAATTTGTTTGATTTCATCGTAACACATTTGCTTGAAATCCTCTAAATCTCCCTGAAAATTAAGAGAAATACATGTTTTTTTTATAAGCATAACGTTTGTACTGAGACCTGAATTTTACTAAAAAATAAGCATAACATAAGCATATTTAGTGAGCTTTGGTTTTGAGGTGTGTCAGTAGATATTTTTGATTTTTATCAAATGATGAAAAAGAAGTCGCTCTATTTATTTGCTTGATTTATAACCTTCGTTAAAAAATAATATTCTCTACCCCTTAGTGAACAACACGTTTAAGGTCTTTAAGAACTTGAAAATTTTTGATAAAATCCAAGTTATGGCGACTGAAATTAGATTTTTGATTTTTACGACCCTTACCTTACAGGGATTTTTGAAGGTCCAAACAAGGCACCCTTAAGGGCGGCACATACCCGTATCCTTTCACTTGCCTAGATACCCCCCGGGCCCTTTGGACTTTGGAAGGTGAAAACCATATAAAATTTGCAGAAAAAATGTTTCATAACCCACTTACGTTAAAAAGAGGAGCTGGTGGGGAGACTTCTCTATCATTACGAATATCATTTCCTTGAGATTCCTCTCGTAAAACGTCAAACATTGGTCCTTCTGGCACGGTTTCAACATCCATAGGCTCAAATGGTTCTGCTTGGATCACTTCAACAGGCATGGGTTCTTCTTGTGGTAGTATTTCAGACATGACCTCTTCTGCTGATGGTGGTAGACCCAATTCAGAGCTTACTTTAAGGTTAATAAGAATCGAATCAGCTCTCTCCAAAGCCTTCAAATTAGTATGACATGTTTTACAAATTGAATCTGACTTTTCGCTGTCATGATTAAGGATAATGTTAAACTTTGCATATCTCGTCTGTATGGAATTTCCATCTTTGTCTCTTTTGAAGACGTTGTCTCTATGTTCATTTGAAAAAAAGTATTTTCAAATATGTCTAGCAAGCAGAATTTAATCATTTTCAGGCATTTTCAAGCTGATTTCAGTAGAAAGTTTTTTGAAGTTTTTAAACTGAAGAAAAATTAGCTGATTATAGTAAAAAGAATAGTTGTTACTTTAATTGGATTAGTTTACTTTGCACTTTTTGCTGCTCCTATTCAAATTATCTTTATAAATGAAACGAAAACATGAAAAAGGCTTCGGTGTGATTGTTTAAAAAGAAATATCCAATCAAATGAAGGTAAAGTGCATTCATCCAATCAAAAATGATTTTTTGAAAAAATAACGCTCACATCAAATTCACGCTTTTGTTTGAAAACTCAAGAAAAACTCTTAGAATCAAGGATTGAAACAAATAAATTCGCATACTCGGCAATGAGTTGATTTCTTCTGTTTTTGTGATGTTTTTGATGTTATTTCTGTTTTAGAAGACTTAGTTTTAGGCATTTTTTCTTCGTTCACTCACACCTCACACTTTTCACCACATTTTCTCACTCTTCAAAGTTGTAATTAGCTTTCACTTTCACTTTCGATCGAAAAATTTTTTTTTCCCCGCTCAAAAATTTGGGGGCGTTTAAAAAAAGAAGAATTAGTATAATTTCTTCTGTTTACAGAAATGATCAAGAAATTTGATATCATATGAGCAAAAATCCATAACAAATTTTCTTCTAGTTGAATATTTTATTGAAGTTTTTTAAATTGAAATACTTTCTGTTGAACGAAGTTCTCCGCCCTAACCGAAAAGTATACTTTGAGAATGGTTGGCAAAATCCCACTCTTACAATTATACATGGTCAGACTTCCAAAGTTCCATTTCTGGAGTTTAGAATACCTGGTAAAGAGAGTGAGGATGGCATGGGACTTATAAACAAACTTGAAATTGTGATTCGAGATGGTAGCTGAAAGAAGTGATACATGGGAAGAAAGGGAGTAGAGTTTAAAAAAGAGATACTCAGTGATTTGTTCCTGTTTTTCTGTGTTATTTGATGCGATTGATGGGCCTACTCAAAGATTAAGCGCGCGAATTTACTTGGAGAACGATTTGTAAGTGTTATCTTTCAATTATAATCATTTTTCAAAAGAAAAGCAAACTCTAAAACACTCAAAAACAGCTTTGTTTGCAGCTTTTTTATGAAATCTGCCACATTTTTTCATTTTTGTTTTTATTTCAATCCGCCATTTTTAAAGGGACCTGAGAGACTCTTCAAGCTGCATAATTATGCTAATTATTTTAAACATTCGAAAAATGGTGAATTCTGATTGGCTTTTTCTAATTATGCCATGGCTTTGACAGTTAGAGGGAAAATTTGAATTTGAAATTGTTGTGGACTTTCACCATGCTTCAAATTCCAAACTTCTGAAAATATGTTCTCATTTGGAAGAAGGATGGAATTTTAGCATGGAGATCCAGGCTAGGCCGATCGGTAGTTAAAAGTCACCCATCACATCAATCAAGCTCCTTCACCTGAACCCTGAAGCTGAAGACAGAAGAGATGAAAATAATTATAGTTAGAGTAAAATGAAATAAACACACGACCCATATGAATAAAAATAAGCCTGTGGAAAAAAAACATGGCCATATGATATCCACGAAACACATGGCCGAGAAAAAAACATTTTGTTTTGTGAGATGGAAATCCAATTTACAGATACAAAAAAGTCAATACAAAAAAAAAGTACTAATGTAACATTCCAAAGGTAGTTGAAACTATAAAGGTGAAAAAAATTGAAGATTTACCTTTCAATGGGCCATAATCAGTCCAAAAGTTAATGCATGCACCTCAAAAACCGAAGAGATTCGTTGGTTTTCAGGGCCATCTTTGTTGTTTTGAAAATGAAACGCAGAAAAAAAGACTGGGCCCAGACATCTGGAAGAAGCGGGAAAAAAGCAAAGGAGATAAAGTTTTGGTACTATTACTATTATTTGTACAAAAGTTGCAATTTTCATAAAAGATCTTACATTATAATACTCAAAACATAGATTATATTCTATTAAGATAAGTAATTTATGAAACAAATACTTCAAATAGTGCTAAACTAATTTTAACCCCATCCAACACGAAGCAAAGTCGATATGTCACCCTACGATTTTTTTTGAAAATTTCGTGCATATACAAATTTTTTACGCCACACGCCCAGATCTAGAGAAAGGATGCTACACTCCCTTTCGGGCGCTTCGCGCCCTCAAAACGGTCGTTCCGCAATTAAATTTTTCTTTAGTATTTTATCATTATATACTTACTCCTGGAGCCATATACCAAAAATTAGCATCCAAAAACATTCTACTGCTCACAATGGCTTTCCAAACATCAGTCACTTTTCTCAGAAATCAGTGTTTTTCCGTCCGTCATTTTGAATCAGTGTTTTTCTTCGAAAAGTGCTGACTCACCACCTGATCATAACATTACATCATTATATATCAACAGAAAGCTCTCTACTTTCTTCTTCTTCTATTTCGAACGATTACCAAGCAAGCCAATAAAAGATATGGCTTGAGAAAAACGTGTCTACAAATTGCGTAAATGTACGGCATTAGGAACTACGCTTTGGCAGTACCCCCCCCTTTCGCGTACGTACGCTTTTGAAATGATCCCCCCTCAAAATTTTTTTAGATCTTATCAAACAGTCTCTACAAAGGTAAATTAGTGGATTTTGAGAAACACTAAAATAAGTTCAACTTCTGTTTATCTTTGTTGATGATATAATCAGAAGATCTAACCAAACTTTGACTGAAATTTCGTTGTATTGAAAAATGTCAAAGCGTACGTACCTTTTCTACCTGACCTCCCCCTCCCCCGTGTACGCTTTCGTACGCTTTTGGTAGTACCCTCCCCCTCCCCCTCAGAGCGTACGTACTTTTTGAATGGTCCCGTACGGCACTCGGGGTCAAAAGGTTAAATCGGAGGCTGGTATTCTTATGACATTGTTCTTATAAATAAACAAGAGCCACAAAGATGTGGTTAAATATTTCCTCCAATAGCTCAGAGCATAGATTGTATTCGCAGTCGAACCCCACAGATTATCTTAAAGCCCCAACTTAGTAACTTAGATTTATTAAAGCCTTTATATTAAGCAATATCCGATGCAAAACAAAATATAACCATATTCCTGCTAAAATTTGTCGTTATTTCATAGACATGCTCACAGATGATATAAGTCTAAAAACTTGTTAAAAAATTGCATGCAAATGATAACCATTTTAACACAAAAATAAATGTATTTTATTCAACTAATATTGGTTTTTACCTTCATTAAGGAAATAAAATCTTAGATTTACAAGTTGATATTATTCTAAGACTCATCTGATTAAGAAAGTGCCAAAATATCTTGAGACTGTCTACTAAGGGACTAATATGGAAATATGGCAATATGAATTTGGGAGATATCGAAATATGTTGTACACATTAGTTTCAAATGAAAAACTTCCCTGTCATCAATATTTTAAACCACCATATTATACATTCACAAATAAAAAGTTGCTTAAAAATGGATCTCCTTCTTTACAGATTTAGATTTCCAGTGCATAACATCTGTTACATTAGTATTCATGTGATAATATACCAAATTGTCAACCTTGAAATTGTCCACATTTAGTTACAGTATTGTTAAATATTTACAACACTTTCCAGCAAACTTTTTTGTGAAATTTGTGTCTTGATAAACTAAACTCTATGAAATTTGTATCATTGATCGTTAAATCACATCTTGGAACAACAGAGTTCCTCTTTGTTCATATTCTCATTATGTGCAACATTATCATTACATCATTGCCAGCAAGTTACATTGTATTGTCAGCTTTAGAGGTCGTCAAACTTTGTTGAATTTGTAATCCTGGCACCTGAATGTGAAAGGAAAGAAAAATCCAAAATTTCATAATGAGAAAAAATCTCTTTACAGTAATCAATGCCAAATGTGTGGTTATTCGCTGAAATCTCTCAAAAAAAAGACTTTAAGAAAGTGAGACTCTGCTTGATGGTTTGAACTATGTTTGCCATGCATATATACTGAGCCATTAAAGAAGTTTACGGGAACGTACAAAAAGGACCACAGGGTACGTACAATAAGGTACACTGGGAACATACAATAAGGTTCACGGGGAAAATACAATAAGGTTCACGGGGAACATACAATAAGGTACACGAGGAACGTACAATAAGGTACACTGGGACCGTACAATAAGGTTCACGGGGAACATACAATAAGGTTCACAGGGAACATACAATAAAGTACACTGGGAACGTACAATAAGGTACACTGGGAACGTAAAATAAGGTACACTGGGAACATACAATAAGGTACACAGGAACATAAAATAAGGTTCACGGGGAACGTACAATAAGGTACAAGGGGAACGTACAATAAGGTACAAGGGGGACGTACAATAAGGTACAAGGGGAACGTACAATAAGGTACACAGGGAACGTACAATAAGGTATATACACGGGGAACATACAATAAGGTACTGGGGAACGTACAATAAGGTACATGGGGTACGTACAATAATGTATACGGGGAACGGCACAATAAGATACACTGGAACGTACAATAAGGTACAAGGGGAGCGTACAAAAAGGTACCCAGGAACACACAAAAAGGACCAACAGAGAGCGTACAAAAGGTACCCTGAAAGCATTCAAAAAGGACCATGGGTAGTGTACAAAAAGGACCACCACACAAAACGTACCAAAGGATCCCAGAGAGCGCACAAAAGATACAAGGGAGGGGAGCATACAAAAAGGTAAACAGGGAGTAAAAGAGCATCTATTATGATCTAGCTTTCTTTTGAGCATCTGGCATCAAGGCTAAAAATGGGGCACTGAGAAGAGTGCAAGCTTTTCCAAGTTTTGACCATTAATATCTAGACAATATATACATGATGGAAACCAGAAAGAAATTTATGCTCACCTTCTTCTCAAGATAGGAATGGGTTGGATTTCCATGTGTTTCAGCTTCTTTCTCTTCTTCTCCTTATGGGAAGAACAATAAATTCAGCACACACGAGAGAAACTCAGGCAGTCCTCTGAGCTTTACACACAATCATTTGTTATATTTAGTTTTTTCCCCGCTAAATCTTAGCGACGATTTTTAGTCACGTGACTGAAGAGCCTTTACATAATGTGCAGCACGAATAAAGAAAACATTAACATCGAAAATGGAAAAGGAAACGGAAAAAGGCCGTTTTAACAAATATTCCCCTATAGTAGGGAAATATTTAAAAAGTGTGTATTTAGATTTGGAGAATACTGGAAATACGAAGGGCTTAGTAGTGATTTAAAACGAGTTTTAATTACAGTTGTAAATCAAAATTTGGCGATGACGAATCATCTTCGCAACCTTCCCTAACTTTGCATCAACTGAAATATTATTGGTAACCCAGCAGGCACACAACGTTGTTTCAACGTTTATCTAACGTTCACAACGTCCATATAAAGTTAGATGAACGTTGAAACAACGTTGTGTGCCAGCTGGGTATGCTAGGATCTTTAGAAAGGTCTTCTAAGGTCTTTACTTTAAAGGAACATTAAAGTAGTAAAATGTAAACATTGCGCGAACCACGTGTCATTAAAGAGAACAATTAAAATCACGTGTCCAAAACAAACCTTGTAAAACAATTGAACAATCAAAATTAGCCAATATTTGTTTTGATTTTTATTTTGACATGTGACATTTGTTTTGATTTTATATCCGCTGCATACAGTTTGTTTACTAATTTCTACTGGTACTGGTACTGTGATGCCCCTCTAAAAGGATATTTGATTGATTCTATTTTTAATTCCAGGCTGTTACGTCACTATCAAAGACAAGAAAAGTGGTGCTGTGAACTCGTTTAAAGATTTCGAGCTCGTTTACCTAAACTCCGTTTTACCAAACCAAGTGCAATCGTATCATTTCCAAATATGGAATTGTGATAATGAGAGCGTCAGTTTTTGGAGTAATGTGGAGAACTCGTTCGTCGAAAAATATTTTACATTGGAACAAGATAACTCTATTTTAGTAAGTATCTTATCTCAGTATCTTAATTTATAATAGCCAGTACTTTCTTTATAGTTTCACTGTGCTCAGCGAATTTGACATGTGTCAGATTATTCTTTCTCCAAACTTCAAAATATCTCCATTTTTTGCAAAATCATTTACATATCACACTGGTGTTGACCAAGGAGATGTTGACCTTTCAACCTGAAAAATCTAAACAGCTATTTGTAGAACCAAGTGTAACAAAACTATCTAAAGCAAATTCCAAAACCAACGGGGGGATTTTCTGTCACTAATTAGATGATGAATTATTTGCTCATCTTTTTCAGAGAACAAGAAATTTATCCATATGGCAAGGACACGCAATCAGAATCATTTTCGATTTCAACGATGCTGGTCAACCTAATCAATGTCTCTTCATTAAAGTCCCTGGAACACTTGTTTGTGAGTAAAACCTCCGTGGACTTTTTCCTTATTTATAATTTCTCAATCAGTACTGCGTTTCAATTTTGTTCTAAAGCAACCGTATTGCAGTTGTAGAGCATCCGGCTACGGTGCGCAAGGTTGTGGGTTTAACCCCCAGCCGGGTCATACCAAAGATTCCCAAAATGGGACTTGACGCCTCTCTGCTCTGATGCTCAGCAATTAAGAGAAGGATCAAGTGTAAGTGGAGCAATCCTGGGAGATCGAAAAAGGAATCTTCAGGTCGCCCGCGACTGCGATTGCAGACTTACTTAACTATAGTTCTAGAATCAAATTCTAACGTATTGACTCTGCATAAACCACACACTTTAAAAGGCTTATATAATGGTTACCTCTCGCTAGATGATGGTTTTCCAATTTCGAATGGCTGGTCAAAAGACACTTACTGTAGTCACTCATTTACTCTCACTAACAGACCCAGCGGTGATTAAAGATATTGACGCATCAAAAGCCAGCGACGTTTTCGTACCTCCCTCTGTCTTCATTCAACCGTCTTCATCATCAGCAACGTCTCTTGATCCAACCACGACGACAACAAGTATTACCAGCGACGTTTTCGTACCTCCCTCCGTTTTCATTCAGCCGTCTTCATCATTAGCAACGTCTCTTGATCCAACCACGACGACAACAAGTATTACCAGCGACGTTTTCGTACCTCCCTCCGTTTTCATTCAGCCGTCCTCATCATTGGCCACGTATTTTAATTATACAATTATACCAACAACTTCGTTCCGTAATACAACCAGTCCGACAGAAGAACCACCCGTAGTGAATAATGCCCCGGTTATCGCAGGGGTCACGACTTCGTTAGCTTTCTTGTTGGTATTTTCGGCAGCTCTCTTCTACGTTCTGAGAAAAAAGTAAGTATCAGGACGTTACTGTTATCAAATTAGTAGATACTCCAATATTGATGAAACATAGCTATAGAAAGCTAGACTTCTCAATGTCAAAAAGGCTAAATGTTCAGGTGACTCAATTTTGGTCACCTCCTCATAATCCTAATCAAAATCTTTGTTATTTCTTTTCAGGTTAAAGAAGAGACAGACCGGTGAGTAATTTTTTCATTTATAAATACATATAAGTCACAAACTGTTTATGGTCTTACACGATTTCCAAATGGTGCATATCACGTCTATCTGTTTCTGCTTCATAGTCTTATGTTCCTATCATGTTGTAAAGTGTTTGTAGCCTTACCCTTCCCACTATCACAGTCCTTCCAGACGATCTTTTTTATCGCCTCAAGAAGAAAAAAAACTTTTTATTCTACAAATTGTAGTTTCATGCCACATCTTTAGGCAACAAAAAGCTTCTTATAATCTATCGTTTTATGCTTCATAGTCCTTCCAGACGATCAATTGGTATTGGATGAAACCCATTCAACCTCATCTTCAATAACAAATAAGAGCCTCTCTTCCGCTCATGAAGTCGAAAACGACGCTGATGAGAAAAAAGAGCCAGTACAAACAGATTATGTGATGGAGTTTAAAGGAGTTGACGAATATGATTGAGTGCTTATAATACTGGTGCATTGGAGCGATGTCATGATTATATGACGTCGAGGATTCAGACCGACGTTAATGCAGTTCACTCTCGCTAATTCGAACTGGAACAGGGAAATCTTATTTGTTCGAATAACAGAGAGTTTCGAATCATAGAAAGCATTTTAAGAGGGTTTCTCCCTGACGGAAATTGACTTATAGAAAGATTCAAATAATGGGAGTACGAATAAGCGAGAGCTTATACTCTAGTCTCCATTTGGAAAGAATGTTTATTTGTGAACATTTATAAAACTCTTTTTGGACACGTCTCAATGAAGTCATGTGTTATTTAAAACTTGCTAACTTATTCTTTGGAGATGATTGTCAAAAAATGGAATAACTTTTAAGGAGGTTGAAAAGTTGTTATTGGAAAACTTTACCTTTGTGGTAATGCAAACAGAAGGTTCTCTTTGTTGCTGGGATCAAAACATTAAAGAAATGCTGGAATAGCCATCTGAAAATATTTTGTTGCGGTAATAAGCTCAGTATACTGATGATGAAACTAAATGGTCGAAAAAGGATCAAGTTGGTGTTCATAGAATGTCGGTGAAGACCACGATAAACAGTTGCATGTTGAAAAAATATGTCTTCAGAAAAATGCTCAAGAGAATCAATTCAATTAGATTTTTACTTTACTTCATTTTTGTTCCATACCTAAGAATCGGGGTTGTTACTTCGGACAAAAAGGAGTACAGGGATGTTTCCCACCGGTCAGGGTACCTTTTTTCATTCCCATGACTCCCAGGTAGGGTTGCAAAATCGCCAAAATAGAAAAATTGGGAAAAGTATCAATAGTTTGGAAATAAGTGGAAAATTATGAAAACATTTTGGAATTTCAGTCCTATTCAAGGTAATTTGTTTGGCAAATTTTGGCAAAATCTTTACAGAAAACGAATCCCACATATAGGGTTTTTGAGATGGGAAATATCCTTTGTGTGGGACATGTTAAGAGTTGCTTTCCATACACACATGATGTCACCCACTGTTTATGCGATCGCTTGCCATCCGTATCGTGTGACGTTAAGAAGATACTGGACAGGATCACACTCTCTTTAATGCAAACAAGAAGCCCAGAGGGCGTGAAGGCCCAGCGAATAAAAATATGAACTGAAAAAGACTTGAGTAGCAGATGGGGTTTGAACCTGGAGTCGCTAATAAAAGCCAAAGGCGCCTTAGACCATTCGGCTATCTCTTATTTGCAATAACGTGAAAATAGTTCATAGTATTTAATCGTATATACAGAGATGTTTTTTCCCTAACATGTGAACAACTGAACTGTTCACATGATAGAGAAATGTAAAAACAACTTTTTTTAAAAGAACATCTTCCTAAAGAGAAGAAGGTTTGTTAAGGTTATTTCTGTCTAAATCACATTGTTTTTGTTAAAACGTACTACATCTGTTATATTCTTATAGTTTAAATAGTTCATTGTATTTTCTCCTTTTATGTTTTTAACCAATAAAGACGTTTGCAATTGTTTTTTGACTTGACACCGGCAGAATGCTAATGAAAGGCCCAGTACGCTAAAGCTAGCTGGGCCAATAAACCAAGAGACACCCTCGAAGAGTCTGCTCTTACTACTCTTACATTGCTATACTAAGAAAGATATGTGGCATCATATTACAATACAGGGGAAAGAGAAAATGCAATCAATCGGTCATTCGAAACCATTAACATGTGATAAGTATCATTTTCCAAACACGCACTTCGATCATTTTTGTCACGCAGACAGGCATGTGATTTTAAGTACCAAATTACTGAATACCACAACCTGGTACCATTTTGTACAACAACTTTGTTTTGTAGGATAACGTCAAAAATGAAAGTTATAACGAGCTGAAATAGGACGTTTATTTTGTAAGTTTCTTTGATTTCTTTCTAATTACTATCAGCCAAACCTAATCCCCCTTCCCCCTACAACTAAGCACAGAAAGGTATTGTATTTTAATATTGAAACCCCAGGGGGGTTACTAGGTTTTTGAGAGGTGACCAAGCCAAATATCGAAAATCGACCCTTTGAGAGACAAAAGTTTGATTATTTTGGGACCCTTTGAGAGACTTTTTCCTAAATTTTGGTCGAGTTTTTCCAAATTTTGGTTTGATTTTCACCAAATTTTGGTCAAAGTTTCTTGAAATCGTGACCCTTTGAGAGGAAATTTTTGATTTTCGTGATTTTGAGACCCTTTCAGAGACCAACTTATGAATTTGTACCCCTTTGACAGACTTTTGAAGAATGAAAAAAGGTACCCTTATCGCTCGCAAATACCCGGCACCCCCCCGGATTGAATAATATCGTCCCCGGTGGGGAATTAACCCCGAACTTTCACAGGAAAAAATTTTCGATTTCCAAGGTATGAAATTCGATATTTTTGGGTTTGAAATTTTGGTTTTATAATTGAAGGTTTGAAATTTGAGCGATTACCTTCAGCTGATTTGGAAAACGTAAATCACCCATAGGTTTTGTAGAATAAACAAATGCCCTTGAAAAATCAAGTGAAAAAAACCCATGTAGAAATGACAATTTTCCAAGGCTGGTTGGAAAACTTTTTGGGTGGGAAATTTTTATTTTCCAAACAGTTTGGGAATTGAAAAAAAGGTCAAAAATCAATGTGAAAATACATATTTTTGTAAATTTGATACCTTGGGTTGAAAAACTAGACTTTTTGGGTCGGAAATTTGTGTTTCTCCCAAACAGTTTTGAAAACGTTAAAAATCCATGTGGATATTCCATTTTTTTATGAAATTGAAGAAACTCTTTCGATTGGAAAACTAGACTTTTTGGGTTGGAAATTTTTGTTTCTCCAAACAGTTTGGAAAACGTTAAAAATCCATGTGGAAATTACATTTTTGTGAAATTGAAACTCTTTCGATTGGAAAACTAGATTTTTTGGGCTGGAAACTTTTGTTTCTCCAAACGTTAAAAATCCATGTGGAAGTTACGTTTTTGTAACCATTTTCTGCGCATGTCCTTTGAAAAAACCACAAGCAATTTTTCGCTTAAAACTGTTTTGATGTATAGCTAACCTAGATACTAGGCTATAATGAGAGCAGTCAAGCTGTAAGTTTCCGCCAGGTGAGGCGTCTCTTCGGAGCTGCCTCGGTCAATCGCAGTGAGTTCGCACAGTGAAGCCCAGGGTACTTGTGTCATGGTTTCAAATGGTGCCCTGCTGAGCTGTGTGAGTGATATAAGATCAACCACGTATCTGTGCGAACAATAACGAGAGATTGACCGGGAGCCATCGAACCTACAATCATGGTCGTAATATTTGAGAAAAAATGGAAATCCACCGGGAAGTTTTGAAACCACAATCGATTTGTAAGTGCTCTAAAGTAGGTTTGAAGGGTAGAGTTTTAACTCTGAGTTTTAACACTAGACTTAAGGGGAGCTTAGGACCTTAGGATCTGAGGATCCAAAAGTTCAAAAATAGTCCAATAAGGCTCAGAATATAGCCTGGAAGTCTGTCAACCCCTCCCAAATTGAAATATTCGATTAAGTTAAAGAGATAGCCCAAAATCGACTTTCTCGCCAGAACTTTAAATCTTGAAAAACGTTAAAATAACCGGAATTCTCATTCTATTTTGACCATGATTGTAGCTTAGCGAGTGAGTGTTCACAAAAGCAAAAACCTTGTTTAAGATCTCTTTTTCCACATCTCTGCCATCACTTTTTGGATTTTAGCTTTTTTCAACCTAGATTTTCGAAAATTCCAACCTTGTTTACTTTGGATTTTGGCTTTTTTCAACCTGGATTTTTGAAAATTCCAAGCCATGGAAAATGCAAAATTTCCAACCTTGGAGAATGTCCCACATTTCCAGGTTGGATTTTCCATTGGATTTTATCTTTTTTCCAACTAAGAAAACTTGAAATTTCCAACCTTGCAAATCGAAAATTTTTTCCTGTGTTTTGTCCCCACTGAAAATAATCAAATAAACCAAACCTCACTGCATAATATTATGCTATTTTTTCCAATCCCCACTGAACTTTTTGACTTGAAAACAAAAGAATTTAAATCCCCAGCCATATAAAAATAAAATAACATCGATCCCCATCGACTTTCAGTCCGTTATTTCTATCCCCACTGGCTAAAAAAATCCTATCGGGTCTGCGAGAAGGGGGTGTAACAACTCAAAAACAACTGTTGTTAATGTGTGTGTGAAAAGGTAATGGAAGTAATATTGATATAGTGTATATAGTCTGGACGAATTGTTGATTGGTGGGGCTTGTTTGTTGTTGGATCCCATGAAAGCGAGCGTAGACAGGGCTTTGGTGTAAACAGTTCCAATCTTCATGTCTTACTCAATCAAGCTGGTTTCTACCAGCTCCTATATATCAACATTTATCTTTGGAACCTAGCAATAAATGTGTGTCTGTTTTATTTTCAACGTACCTGTAGAAACAAGGTCCCTTATCCTTTGCACTTTAGTACTGTTTACTTTTGGAAGTTTTTAAACAAATTTAACCAGCTTGTCTTCATTTCAAACACAGTGTGAGGTTGTATAGGCGTAAAGGAGTTTTTACAGTGATCGAAAAAACAAAAAGTTTTGTATAAAAACTAGAATGTGTTAGCGGCATAAAGGGGAAAAATAAATGTATAACTTCAGCTTGTAAATTGGGCTCAATTGGATAAAATATACCGTGGCTGATTTTAGCCATTTCAATTTGTGCTTTCTCGGCCGGACATCCCAAACTTTCGGACGTATTATGCAGGTTATGGTGGATTTCGAAACTCTTGACCGAAAGTTTGGGATGTCCTACTCTCGGCCGGCAGTCCGAAACTAACGGCCGGTAATTAGAAACTCTCGGCCGGATGTCAGATTACCGGCCGAGAAAGAAGGCACAACTGAAATGGCTAAATCCAGCCACGGTAGATATATTCCTTTTTCTTTGTTTTCTATTACAAATTACACTATTTATACGGGCTTGAAAGTAAAAGTTCAAAAGTTCAACTTGGCAGCCGAAATGGCTGCCATAACCCCGAAAGCGTCTATGCTCGAAAGTCACTCCAAGTTTTTTCACATTTCTCTAAGTTACGTAATTTCCGCCATTATGGAAAACAATATTTGAATTGCATAAGAATTCTCCTCTTCAAAATCTAAAATCGAAGGTTTTATTCCATAATGGCGGAAATTACGTAACTTAGAGAAATCTGGTATCTGCTCCAATTTTTTTCAAGTTAATATTTGAGAATGATCTTTTCGTTTTTGAATTTGAATTAAAGGTCTGTGACGAGACTTGAAATGCAAAATGTGTAAATCATCCCCTTTAACTAAGTGCCAGGCCCTTTCTATCTAAGATTTTTTTAGAAAATCGAATAGTTCAAACTTTAAACAATTATATCTCCGAAACTAGAAGGAGTTAAAAATCTCGCCAAAAATGTCGCTGAGAAAACTAATTTGCGAATTTTTTTTCTGACTGACCATGAAGTACAACCCCATTTCTACGAATAATGATTCACTCATTCCAAAAATAATGATTTCTAACTCAAACTGAGCATTACAGGAAGGCTTCTTATCCATAATTTTTATGTATTTTCTCCAGAGAGAAAATGGAAGTTGATGTCAACGCTTCAAATTTTATGAAAGATATTCTACCATATTTGGATGAGCTTGATGATGTCATCGTCACTGATGTTAATGGTGAAAGAATCCTTTATCCATGTTGTCCACCAAAAAAAACTGAATATGGTTGGTACTGTAAAGAGGTACAATAGGTTTCCTTTCACCTTTTATTCATTGTTTGTTGAATTTCTACTGCTCTAATGACTACAACTGATACAAGAGTGTGGTGTGTGATATTCCAGGCATCGGATTCCTCACTACAGTCCGGCCTTGTGATGAAATCCGTTCTCCCAGTGTCGTTTCGAATGTCAAGGTATACACCATGACTCGGGAGCTCGCATCTGTAGAGTTGCAATCCCTGGTAGCACAGTGATTCCTAACTCCCTCGTGGGTAGGACCCATTCTGAGATATCGGAGGGCTTATCTCATATCTCTCTGTTAATTTAAAAATTTCTTCTCAAAAGATTTTCTTTGTCGAATGTCACAACTTTCAAAATGCTCTATTTGCACGCCAAAGAGTGGTTGTCTACATTAAGGGTTGTAGATCTTATAGATGATGTTTTCGATTGGTTGGAATATAGTTTTAAACCAATAGCAATTAAAGTTGAAACATTTTGCTATCTTTTTCCACTTTTAGAGGACAACCACTGATGACATTGGGAGAAGAAAGAAAAGTGGTACTGGGGAAAACGTGGTTTATTTTGTAGATGCTAACGAACGTATCAATCTCGTACGGAATACGTTGGAACGTTTTGCTTTGGTTTTACCAATGGGTAAGTCCTTAGTAGACTCTCGCTAATTCGAATTCTCAAGGAGGAAAACATTTTGTTCGAATTACAGAGGGTTCGAATAAAAGAAAGTCACGATAATTCTGATTGCGAATTTTTTTGACAAGAAAATTACAATTAGAGAAAGAAAATTACCATCTTTACAGATATTCTACTTTTCAGGAAAAATTTCGGCAACGGGGCCATTCTTAACAAATTAACCAAAACAGTCTTGTAATTTAGTTAATAAATTTTTATATTGCACGAAAAACGCAAATTTTTGAAATACTACATTTTGGATTCAAAATCAAAAAGCTTCGAAAAATGCCTGTCAGCCCTCTAAAAATCGAATGAGTGAGAGAAAATTGCTGAAGGGACGAAGAAAATTTTTCTAACTATAGAAAGTTTCGAATTACTTAAGTTCGAATTGTAGAAAGTGTTTTATAAGAGTTTGTTAAGCAAAATTGAGGGTGACTAAGGATTTGTTCGAATTATAGAAAGATTCGAATTATAGAAGTTGGAATTGTAAAAAGTGTTTTATGACTGAGAGTTTGTTTTAAGAAAAAATTGAGGGTGACTAAGGATTTGTTCAGATTCTAGAAGTTCGAATTCTAGAAGTTCGAATTATAGAAGTTCGAATTATAGAAGTTTGAATTCTAGAATTTCGAATTATAGAAGTTTGAATTCTAGAATTTCGAATTATAGAAGTTCGAATTATAGAAGTTCGAATTATTGAAGTTCGAATTAGTGAGAGTCTACTGTCGAGGGGTAAATCACTAAAAATTAGGTGTACGAGATTTTGATTTATTTTTGATTTTTGATTTCTTTTTGATTTCTTTTTGATTTTTGATTTTTTTTTGATTTCTTTTTGATTTTTGATTTCTTTTTGATTTCCTTTTGATTGATTTCTTTTTTTTTTGCTTTTTGATTTTTTTGATTTTTTGATTTTTTTTTTTTTGATTTTTTTTTGATTTTTGATTTTTTTTTTTTGATTTTCATTTTGATTTCTTTTTGATTTCTTTTTGATTTTTTTTTGATTTCTGATTTCTTTTTGATTTCTTTTTGATTTTTGATTTCTTTTTGATTTCTTTTTGATTTCTGATTTCTTTTTGATTTCTTTTTGATTTTTGATTTCTTTTTGATTTCCTTTTGATTTCTGATTTCTTTTTGATTTCTTTTGATTCTTGATTTCTTTTGATTTTTTTGATTTTTTTTTTTTTTGATTTTTTTGATTTTTTTTTATTTTTTTTATTTTCATTTTGATTTCTTTTTCTGATTTCTTTTGATTTCTCTTTGATTTCTTTTGATTTCTTTTTTTTTGATTTTTTTGATTTCTTTTTGATTTTTTTGATTTTTTGATTTCTTTTTTTTTGATTTTGATTTTCTTTTTGATTTCCTTTTGATTTCTGATTTCTTTTTGATTTATTTTTGATTTCTGATTTCTTTTTGATTTCTTTTTGATTTCTCAAAAAGGTGTACGTGATTTTTTTCAGTGATTTACCCCTCGTCTACTGTAATAGCTGAGAATTCCAATTCCATAAATTTCAACTTTAAAACTTTTTTGTCACGGTTTCGAACGAGATACTGGAAGTATTCTTGAATTTTTGTGCCTTTTTTCATTACGGTTCATTCCAATTAGTCTTTTTCGTAATTATTCGGTTAAACTATTAGGTTATCAGTATATGTCACACCTGTGAGCGAAAAACTCCCATTGGGTACATAATTAATTAAACTAATTCCTATCTAATCAGAAAGATTATAAGAAAAATGGCTTTTTAAATTTTACCCTTGCGGTGAATAGCACTCGGCTTCACGAACCCACTTAGGGATTAAAATTTTGCTCCATACCTAGAAAACACCCGTCTTAGGATGCTTGTATGAGCCCCCCCCCCCCAGTGAACCCAAAATTCACGCATTCACGCAAGCTTTTCTAGAAATTCACGCAAGCTTTTCTAGAAATTCACGCAAGCTTTTCTAGAAATTCACGCTAAGTCGATTTGTCGGGAAATCAGGGAAAAAAAACCGGGGAAATATCGTCGGGGAAAAGTCGGAGAAACTGGCTCAATGTCGGGTAAAGGGAAAATTCACGTATTCACGCAAAAAACAAGGCAGATTCAAGCATTCACGCAATCGCGAAGTTCACGCAAGTTTTTTTCAATTCAGGTATTCACGCAATTTTTTTCCGATTTTTACGCATTCACGCAACCAAAAAATCCCATTCACGCATTCACGCAAACTGCTGGATTGTATTTACAATTTCTTCCTTTTAGACCATGTTTACATTTCCCTCTTATAGAAATTTGCTGTTCAGATGCATCTTTAGCTTCATCTGACTCTCTTCTCTTGGTTGTTTTTCTGTTGGGGTAGATTTATTGGTTGTGTTTTCTAAACTGAATTGTTAATTTACTCTCATTGTCATTTTGGAACTTCCTTTTCATGAATTCAGTTCTATCAACAAATTTTTTTTCATCATTTTAGTCTTAGAGGAATAGTACGTCGAGGGGACTAATTTACCATTCTGTCTTCATTTTCACTTTAATCCAGGTCATCATCGTCATTGTAGTCATTCTCATCAAATATCTGTTGTGTTTTGCTCTTTGGTTTTTAGAGGAAAACTTTTCCTTGGCAGTTAAGACAGAGAAAGAAAATCCCTGGAATGTTGAAAAGTCTTCTTTTGACTTCTTCATTCTTATTGATGAGATTCATTTTCTTCAGAAGTCTGAGGTAACAGAACTTGTGTGGATTTCTTGTCCACAAATTGAGCAATATATGAAGGCATGATCCTGAGACAGATCCGTCATAATTGTTGGACTAGATCATCTTTATTTTCGTTATCGATTGAGTGTCTTGAGAAAATTCCATTCTCACTGGTTTGTTCAATTTGCTGTTCAACAATTTTCCTTTTTGATTTTTTCTGGATTAAATGTTTTGATTTAATTCTTATTTTGCAGATTTAGTGCCTCAGAGCTGTTCAGGATAGTTTTAGTCAAAATTCTTGGAACGTGGGAATTTCGTTGTTTCAATTTGTTGAATTTGTTGTTCAAGGTAAAAACACAAGTTATAGAGAATACTAGCCATAGCTTTCACTAACTGCCACCCGCTAGTACAAATGCTTGTAAAAACTAAGTAATGCTAATTAAGGCTTTTTAATGCTTCATAGCAAAAGTTTGGAAATGATTTGGAATAGTTAGAATAGAATGATTCTTCTCAGCATTTCCTTTGAGATATCAATGAATAAGCGCTAACATAAATGAAACATATTTTTTTTCTAAAAATGTGAATTACTTTTTACAAAGAATAAAATACGAATCTTAAAACATTCATTAGGAAAAGTGTCCAGGTAGAATCAATTACAGACAGTTACAGATACTAAACCAGTCAAAAGACATGCAGCTATATTTATTTCAACCAATTTGAAATATAAATGAAACATAGTGGAACCAAACAGCATAAGAAATGCTATGAGCCAGAAACATAACGAGCAGGAACCAAAAATTGACAGGTAACAACGTACTTAGGAGTTTTTCCAACGGTTTAACAAAGGATATCATGATCCAAAATTGTTTACATTAAGTGGATTAACCAGTAATCTAGGAGCTGTAACAGCGTTGTGTAAAGGATGGAAGATGATAAGACGTAACGTGGTAATAGTATCAGTAATATAAAGAGGCAATATTGATGAGCAGGAAGCAGGTATTAACAGGAAATAGCGTACATTCAGGATATTTTCCAACGGCATGATAAGGGATCTCATGGACAAAACTGTTTACATTAAAAAGATATGCCAGTTATCTTGCAGTTGTAACAGCAATATCGTGTAGAAGGACGGAAAATCATGACGTAACGTGGTAATAGTAGCAGTAACGAGGTAATATTGCGTCGTCAAGGTAAACAAATCTTCATTCATAAAAAGCGTAAAGGGAAAATAAGAAACATGAAATTAGATGATATATATGGTGAGTGTACTGAAATTTCCTCAAAAATGGTTCACAAAAGTTTCTTTCAATCTTTGATACCTGCCTGGTAAGTATCAACAAGAACACAGGTTAAACATAAAAGATTAATAAAACCAAGTCTTATAAAAGTACACAAAGAAAAAAATCCGAAAGTCAAAAGTGAATGCGTATAAGTATTTTGACTGCAGGAGGAGAGAGCTTGAATTTAAAAAAACTTCCAGAAACTTCTCCATTCCATTTCCTGCATGTTGACCAATCGGGCCAAATTCTACAAGCGGAATAGAATCTACTGTCGAAAGCTGAGTAAAATGCCCGCAGCGTCTGCTATTATAAAGAAAAAGTTTTTAGGCTGGCAACTGCCGTCCCGAAAAAAAAACCGAACATCTACGGAAGAGACTAACTACGGGTAGGCTTGAGCGACAAAACAAAACAAAACAAAACAAAACGCGCAAAATTTCGAGATTCCAGTCCAATATTCCTTACGCCTGAAGCTATAACTGCCTCCTCACTCGCTGCGCTCGTTGCGGTGGCAAAAATTAATGTATGTACATAGGCCTATGAGAAAAATGTCGACGTAAAAATCTCAATGTACAAGAAAAATCATGACAAAAATTATAGATAAAAATTAGGGCTAGAGAAAAGATATTGTAACAAAATACCTCAGAAAATGTAGAAAATATATATACATAGGAAATACTTACAAACTTTTGTCCAAGGACTATCCCTAAGTTCTTGAATGGTAAATGAATCTATCTTTGACGATTCCTCAGTATCAGAAAATCAGAAAACTTGTCTCACAGAAAAATTATCATAAAGCCTCTCACGGCTCTCATAAGTTCTTGTCTGATTTCAAAAATTCATAAAAAAGGCGTTGAAAAATGCTACTTTTAAAGATGTGTCAAACTAATTAAAAATGCCATAATTGCCATGGGACTTGTTACGTCACGCCATAGTCCATCAGTTGAAAATCAAAACAAATCAGTTATAAGCACAATCCAAAACATGAGCAAACTCAGCAATTTACTTTCTGCCATATTTCTTTGTCTGCATTTAATAATTAATCTGGCGATGGATCCATCCTGACTTTTTGCACTGGAGTTAGTTAATTCAGTGTAGTCCCAAAATTATTTGGCTGGAAGGTCAAGATGAAACAGAAATAATACTTCCCCAGAGTGTTGATGTTGTAATGAAACGAAATAAGGATGTATAATTTACCTGCTCTAACCCCAGTCTAAAGTGCAGCTGATCAAAAGGATTTGGCTTAATGTTTGAGTGATCAATCACAAGCCCTATGTAAGGACATTTCTGAGTATCGAGGTTCGTCTTCATTGTTGGCGACAGGTTGAAGATAAAAAGATAAGTAATGGTATACCTCGAAAGTCCAGGGCTAACCTGGTGTGTAAAAGCTAGGGGTGATTTTTTCTTTCTTCTTGCTGTTTTTCAATCAACAGGCCACTTCTGAGTATAAAACAACTCAGGTGGGTTGGGCTACCTTTGGCCTAGGCCCCGGGATCAGCAGTCTCTCACCGGTTCTTCGTTTTTTTCTTGTCTTTATGTTTTTGTTTTCTGTATCTCTGGAAACACAACGGTCTCAGCTATCCAAGGCCTTATTCACTTATTCTTATTCACTAATTCTTAATGGAGTGAATTTTTAATCTGCATTATCATTTTAGATTTTTCGGTCCTGTACCGATAGGTCTGGTTCTAAAGTGTAAATCAAAACAAAAGCCGCAAAGATGCGGATAAATATTTCCTCTGCAATTGTTTAAAGCAATAAAGAAGAATGAACAAGAATGCTTTTCCTTGATCCTACAAAAGTTTCTAAACTAAAGCAGCTTCCTTCAATATTGCCATATCGTGTAAATTTGACTAATCTGAAGTGTATTGTTTCTGCAGAAAATATTTATTCGAGTCGAGCCGAGTCGAGTCTACTAGAGACTCTCAACTCTCCACTCTCCACTCTCCACTCTCAACTCTCCACTCTCCACTCTCCACTCTCCACTCTCTCCACTCCTCTCCACTCTCCACTCTCCACTCTCCACTCTCCACTCTCCACTCTCCCACTCTCCACTCTCCACTCTCCACTCTCCACTCCCACCTCCACTCTCCACTCTCCCTCTCCACTCTCCACTCTCCACTCTCCACTTCTCCACTCCCACTCTCCACTCTCCACTCTCCACTCTCCACTCTCCACTCTCCACTCTCCACTCTCCACTCTCCACTCTCCACTCTCCACTCTCCACTCTCCACTCTCCACTCTCCACTCTCAACTCTCCACTCTCCACTCTCCACTCTCCACTCTCAACTCTCAACTCTCAACTCCCAGCTCCCAACTCTTAACTCGAGTGTCTTTTCATGTTTCCATAGAAACGGAAACTTCTCATGTACAAACTCACGAAATCTTCCTAACCTTGGAGGGTGTGAAAAAATGCCCCTTTTAACAAATATTTCTCTTAAGAGGTAGGGGAGGAGCGTTATCCATGATGATAATATATTTTTTTCCAAAAGTGAATTTTGAGTTCAAAAGTCTATAACTTGAGAACTATCGAACTAAATTTGAAAAAATCTATACAAAATTTTAAAAGTTTCTCTTTTTTCGTCACATTAAAATTTTTTTCTGCACAAATTCGCATTATTTCAGACACAGTTACATTCATGTACATTAATGACCTACCAGAGATCACAAAAACAGAAATGTTCCTGTTTGCCGACGATACAAAACTTATCGACGAAATAAATGGTGTATGAGATGCAGCTAGGTTACAGGATGACATTGATGCAATGGAAAGATGGTCAAAGGACTGGCTATTGAAATTCCATCCGGACAAGTGTCATGTATTAACGTTAGGAAAATTCTGGAATATCGTACATGCTCACCCATATACGATATGAGGGTCTGTATTAGAACATGTTGAACAAGAAAAATATCTTGGAGTGATAATCGATAGTGATCTAACCTTTGAAGCACATATATTCAGTAAAATCAAGAAAGCAAATTCAATCATCGGCTTGATCAGCAGGAGTTTCGAATTCCTTTTACCAGAAATGTTCCGAAAACTTTACATTGCGTTCGTCAGACCCCATCTGGAATACGCACAAGTAGTCTGGTCTCCAAAGCTGATCAAACATATCAATGCAATCGAGGGTGTCCAACGAAGAGCTACACGACTGGATAGCTGCTACAAGAACTACTCTTACGAAAATCGATTGCGGCTTCTCAACCTGCCAAGCCTAAAAACCAGACGACAAATCGGAGATATGGTAGAGGTGTTCAAAAATCTTCACGTTTACGATGAAACTTCAAGATCCTCAAATTTCGTTCTTCGCTCACGACCACGACGTCAACATAATTATGAGCTTCAAAGAAACTTTGCAGATGATGGCTTGAGGGGCTACCAAACCAATTCCCTCTTCTATAGAAGTGTCGAACCTTGGAATGGTCTTACAAATGACGTTGTTGAAGCACCATCAGTGGACGTCTTCAAAGAACGTCTAGTCAAGGAATGGAAGAAAAATTCTTGTTTCATAGAGGTCAATAGACCTGCGAAATACCTTAAGGGAACTTATTTTGGCGGGAACTAATTTTGGCGTGCAGCAAAAATCCTAAAAATTTCTAATTTTGGCGGGAACTTATTTTGGCGTATGACAGCGTAAATTTGTTCTATTTTGCCTTGTTTTGAGCAATTTTGATAGCAAGCTCGGTCGTTACTTGACCTCGGGCAAGATTTCTCAGTACAGCCCTCACTAACCGGTCATTATTGTATTATATGCAACGTTCACGTATTATTTGAACCGGATTTTCTTGTTTCAGGTGGATCTCATTACATTTCGGTGATTGTTCACCACTTCACAAACACGATTTACATTTTACATTCTCATCAATCTCACAATGAGAACGTCAAGGAACGTGCTCTCAACCATCTTGTAAATGTCGACGAATATGATATACGAGATATTGTTTTTCGCCAAAAGGAAGACACCCGTATTTCAATTTGCTATGCTTACGTCCGAGCCAAGCTAGCTTTACAAAGCTCTATTAACATCTCGTTGTTACCTGGCATGTGCGAAGATATTGATATTTTAAAAGAGAAGAACCTATACAAAATGGCCAGCTTGGTATTTATGATTCATAACAAAAATGATCCGCAGGTTTGAAATTGTTTCTTTTATCCTTTGCTATATTTATTCATGTTTTCAATCCCTTAGCTGTACTGGTATACAGTAGAATCTTGATGGTAAACCAACCGGGTTTGGGAGGATATTGCGCGGGAAAAATGAGCGTCGGAGTTAGGTTAGCGGGAAGGGAAAAAATGTCGGCGGTAGGGGTTGTTAATCAGTACCTTCTCTTCAAAATTTACTCGATCTCCTACGCAGCTCATTTTTCAACATACGTCGGCCTGCCAATATTTTTCGCTCTCTGACATGATTAATTAACTAGTTTGCTAGTCTACCACGAAAATAAAATAGTGCACGGTAAAGTAGTAACTTCTTTGCGTTTTCACTTAGAGACAAAACCTCATGAGCAAGTATGGTAAAAACTAGATTTTGACCGCCCAAACGGTTGCTTTCGTTGGAAAAAATGATATTATTTTTTTCATTTTTCATCTTCATTTTTGAAGTTTCCCACATTTCTTATATTGAAATTGTTCAGTTGGAGCTTATCTTTTCAACGAGTATAAAATCACTATATAATTCAAAAGCAGTCAAAAGCTTAAGCACAGAAAAAAATCGAAAAAATTCATGGTGACCTTTTGGGTGGATTTATGGTGGAAGAGCCATTTTTACACCCTTTTTTGAACCGTGAAAAGCCCAACCTCGTCCCCGTGTATCCCAGGTTTTATTTTTGTTACTGGTGGACGCCAGAGAATACCCTGGAACTGGCTTGTCGAGTTCCCCCTCTGAGAGGGGGAACAATACGTCATAAAATGATTTGAAGTTAGAAAAATGTACTACACTGCAATGGCTTCAAAATCAAAGAACAAATAAAATCTGACGTTTTCATTTTTGATTACGCAATTTTACTCGTAGACTAGACAGTATCTGGCGCCCATCAAAAAACGTCGAAAAAGCTGATAGTACGCTAGGAACGAGGTTGGCTGCAATCTCTGACACCGGGCAATTTTGAAAATGCACTAGCAGTTTCCACGGCAAATTTTCGAAATGGACTGATAGACTTCACAGAGGAATTCAAATAATGCACTGGTAGTAGTTTTCATGGATTTATTTTTGAAATGCACTGGTGGTAGATCTCACAGGTGAATTAAAATAATGCACTATTTAGCTTCCATGGGTCGTTTTTGGAAATGGGTGGATAGTTTTTAGAGGGTGAATATTTGAAATGTTTGGAAAGTCTTTTACCGGTTAAAATAAAATTAAATTTGAAAATTTTTACCTCGACTTAGGGTGAAATCACGATGGTCAAAGTGTTATTTTTCATTCTTTTCTTTACGTAATGTCACGAATGATACAGTATTCAAAATACAAATCTAGCAAATTAAAAATGCTGAATTTTTTCAACTGTGCGAAATATACCATTTTCATAGGGAATTTACGTTTTTTTAGACATTATTTTCTAGTAGAATCTAACGCGATGTTTATCTATATATTAATAGTGGTAGTCTGTATGTCATTTTGTTTTCTGTCTTTCTGTCTGTGCTACTTTCGTTTTCGCACCCAATGTTTTTGTTCTTCTAAAATATGACTTTTGCTTCTTGCTCCACAAATGTGTTAAATCAGATTCGCGCCGTTTCATAAAGACTTTGTTTTGATTGATAGATTAGACATCTTTCTTTTTTTTTGTTTTATGTTTTCGAATGCAATTAACGACCTTATTTGATTAGAGACATTCGAATTCTTTTCAAAACAAAAGAAAATCTTTTAAACAGAATCTGTTAACCTTTTGGACCCGAATGCCGTACATATACGTCCTTGAGACGTTCCGAATGCCGTACATATACGCAATTTGATAGGCATGTCTTTCTCGCGCAATATCTTTAATTGGCTTGCTTTCTGATCGTTGAAAAATAAAGAAAAAGAAAGTAGAGAGTCTAAGCTTTCCGTTGATATATAATGATGTAATGTTATGATCACGGTGTGAGTCAGCACTTTTCAAATAAAAACACTGATTCAAGATGGCAGACGGAAAAACACTGATTTTGGAGAAAAGTGAACAATGTTTGAAAAGCCCTTGTGACCAGTAGAATTGTTTTTGGATGCTAATTTTTGGTATATGGCTTCATGAGTAAGTATATATTGATAAAATAGTAAAGAAAGATTTTATAATTAACTTTCCCCCACTTTTTTTTGCATAGAAAGTGAAAAATGCCAAAAAAGTGACATTGTCGAAAAATGAGGAAAAAAGCATTGGTGTATGTAAAGCTACCATTTAAGTTAGAATACTTTAATTGAACTTGTACCCAACCTAAAAGCTGCAAAACTTAATTAGCTTTTCAGGGATAGTTTACTTTTTGCCAAAAGATTTCTAGTTCTTGAGTTATGGCAAATTTCCCAAACCCCGCGTTTTCTCAAAAAAAGTTGCGCGCAGACAGCGTGAAAATATTAAAAACAGCGCGCTGGAAAGGTTAAAGAAAAGAACAAATATTAAATAAAACATATCACAAGACAAGTTTGTTAGAATAACAGCAACATTAAAAATACATTCCAAAGGCGGTAAAAACTAGAGTTCTTTCTTCGTAAAAAGCATCTACAGGGTGTCCCTAATTAAAGTATCGAGTTTGAACATGCGATTGAGTAGAAAAGTTTGTGTGTGTTATCGCTAAAATATAAGAACGTTCTCCATCACACAGGCTTATTACAAAAGGTAGTTACAACGTATAAATTAATCGTAATGACAAAGAAAAAAGAGGGAGAGCTTAAAATACAATTTTGTGAACACGCACATAAAACTTTCTACTCAATCGCTTGTTCAAACTCGATACTTTAATTAGGGACACCCTGTATGTCGATAATTATTTTGCTGTAAATCTAAGTCATTATTGAATTTGAAAAGTTATCGAAGTTATAACGAAGTTATTTTATAAAAAACAACATAAAATTGCGCTGTCACGCTTTTTTGTCTGCGTGTCCTAGCTGCCTTTCGGGGGGGACTATAGTTGCAAGCTGACTTTCGACCCTGCCCCTCGGACCCTTAGAAGAATAAAGAGGAGAAGAAACAAGGGAAATTGTGTGAATTTTAATTCACTTTTTGGAACTAATTTGACCAAATTTCTATCTTTCTGGGGGTAAAAAGTTGAAATTTTCCTATTTTTCCGATTCTTAGTGGGACTGAAGTTTGATTTTCCAATTTTTCAAACTGCCATGTTTCAAAAAAGGCACCTTTAAGGCCGGCACATACCCATACCCTTCTCTTGCCTAAGTACCCCCCCCCCCCACCTCGGGCTGCCTTTTTTCGACGAATCTCGTGTCATGTCTATTATTTCACTCCGCTTATCTTGGCATCAAAGTTTTCCTAAACGTCACGAACTACGGCAAATATAATAACGCAAGCGAGGCGAGAAAAAAATCTAATTGCAGAGCCGTCTCAGACGTCTGGTCGCCGGTATGGTGTAATTTGGGAATGACGCCCTTTCTGCTTTCTGATCATTTTTGTCACAAAAATCTTTTTCAAAATATGGTTAAAAGATACGTCACCCGGGAGGGATAGAGTCAAACTTTTAATGAGAATTCTTCCCTTTAATTTTGATTTCATCGTGCTTGTCTTCTCTTGCTTATAAATCAAGTTTTTCCAAACCTTTCTTTTTGAAAATCAATATTATTATAGAACAATAAATTTAAAATTGTTCTCGTCTACGTATAAATGCATGGATCCCGGCTTGAAGGTTGAAGTGAGGGGGCCACATGTAGGAGTGAAATGTTGGGCAACGGACAAAACTTTTGAATTTTGAGGGGTTCAAAGTGCTATTTTAGGGCCCATTTAGAGTCAGTTTTAAAATAATTCATGTAACAACTAGACGGTTCCCGTCGTCGCAAACGCCGGTTAACGGTTTTGCTTGCACATCAAAAGCCTTTAAAATACTATAATGTGGGTTAATTCCTGACATCGTTTTGGCTTAAAATGCCGAATAAAATAATAAAAATTATACTTCTAAACTTTCTACATTAGTCAAAATTTTATGTCTGTAAGCCTCGATGATATGTCTTTTTAAGA
Organism: Clytia hemisphaerica; assembly: GCF_902728285.1. NCBI lineage: Eukaryota > Metazoa > Cnidaria > Hydrozoa > Leptothecata > Clytiidae > Clytia > Clytia hemisphaerica. The sequence continues at coordinate 2,079,033 of NW_027104101.1, read as the reverse complement.
TAACGGAAGTTTGTGTTCAATGAAATGCCATAGTGACCCTGTCAAAATTATCGAGAGTACCCGTCGTTGCAGACGCCCAAAGGTGGCTGAGGTGGTGAGAGGGTTGCTTCTAGGAAAGAAAAAGCCTTAGTTGTGAAGGAGAGGCTCACGCTTTGCGATTGAGCACTGAAGGTTTTCCCATTTGTTGGCTTCACATGCGGACAGCTTAAGACCGGTGCATATGCATTGCAACCAACATTGAAACCTTTTTAAATAATGTTAGACGAAGTTTAATCATCAAACAACAATGTTGGATTTTGTTGCGTGTGTTGATATAAAATAATTCGAAATCGTGCAACAAAAATGCCACACCTTTTTATTTGAAACTTCGTGACGTCGCAGTACTTTTTCATGAAATTGACGTCAGAACTTTTTTCGTTTACAAATAGCAGTGTAGAGTCTTCTCTAATCCGAGTTTTCTACGCTTGTCAAACTTAGCGCGAGACTTTTTGTATCGAAGGAGGATAGGTTTTCCAGCCGCGGCGTTCAAATTTTAGAAACCTTAATATGTTACTGGGCTAGCGTTACAGAAATTTTTCATAAACTCAATTAAAGTCTATTCACGATAAGTGTGCACTCTTTTTTCTTTTACCTATAACTTTTGAAGGAATTCTTCAATCTTTATAAATTTGGTATCATTGGAAAGATATTAGTGAGTGGAACAATTTGAAATAAAAAAATCTTTAAAAAGATTCTAAAAATGAAGATGAAAATGAAGAAGAAAAAAATGAAGATCTTGTAGAGAAGTGCTATAACTTTCATTTTCACTAGAGAGATTCATTGATCTTAGGAGATAATCACTGTGAAGAAATTTTATTAGAATATTTATTCAATATAAAGTTATGATACAAAGTTCATAAGTGATTGACCCCCAAAAACAGCAAAAAACTGCAGAAAACAGGGTTTTTAGACTTCAATCAGCTTCTAACTTTGTTTGATATCTTTTGACTGAATGATTATTTTAGAGAATTTTTTTCACAGTGATGACGTTCGATGATTAAGGATTCACTTCAGTGAAAATGAAAGTTATAGCACTTTTCTACAAGATCTTCATTTTTTTCTTCTTCATTTTCATCTTCATTTTTAGAATCTTTTTAAAGATTTTTTTATTTCAAATTGTTCCACTCACTAATATCTTTCCAATGATACCAAATTTATAAAGATTGAAGAATTCCTTCAAAAGTTATTGGTAAATGAAAAAAGAGTGCACACTTATCGTGAATAGACTTTAATATAGAAGGTTTTCAAAATAGCTTTTCTTGGTAAAAAGTGAGGGGCCATGACCCCTTGCCCCCCCCCCCCCCCGCCGCCCGTTGACGGGACCCATAAAAACGATTTCAAAAATGTGCAAAGAAGCTTTTTTACAACGAATTTTATTTTTAACGAAATTTCAAACATTTTAAGTATAAGCATGTTAGCATTTTATTCGATTTGTTTCCAAAAATTTGGACTTATTTTACGCTTGGTGTTAAAAAGCCAGCAAAATTTCAAGTTGCCAAACCAATTTGCTTTTTAATTGGCTAAAAGTTGCTTATCAGTCAGCGCCAGCCAATCAAAAAGTGATTTGGTTTGTCGAAACAATTAATCGGTAAACAATGTATTATTTAGTATATTTTGTAACCATAGGAACAAATGGAAGAAAACAAAGAAATGATCGAGGAATTCATTACACGCTCTGTCAATGACACAAAGCTTCATTTGGATGAAGTTCTCTCCAAAATTGAAAAGTATTTTGATAGCAATGTTCTCACAAATTCAGAAAAAAACTTCATCAGAGAAGAATACACAACAAGTGTACTAGAAATGTTTCTTCGACATCTCCAGCAAGGCATCGAATCTGTAAACGTGAATTCGATCAAGAAATGGAGACGTAAATCATTTGGCGTCAATAAACAAATGATGATCACTTTTCAGGACGTCAAAGGAATCCAACTCATTAAACATTGCTGGTCGGGCAAAATCTTTTCGAAAAAGAACGAAGCAGATTTATTAACACGGCTGTCTTTGATATGTGAGCTACACCTTAGCAAATTTATTACTTCGCTTCAACAAGACTGTCAACGGTTTTTACTCAAATTTCAAAACTTCCTAAAGGAGCAATACGATTATAAATTAGGAGAGATGTATGAAGTTCAAATTAACAGCCGAGGGTTAAGAGAAGGCTGTTTATACTCTTGGCTTAGTAACAATGCTCAGAGCACATTGGAAATTGACGAAATGGATTTTGTAAAGTCCATGGATGCGGCTGAGGGGACTGAGACGAGCGAATGGTTCATTCAACAAATGTATCATCACATTCACCTATTCAATACACAAATCAAATGTGACCTAACAGAAAGACATCTATCCATCGTCAAGGAATATATTGGCATAAGTGAAGTCGTTACGGCTATCCAAAGTTTTGACGGTCAATATGACGAGCTTGTTGTTGTTTCTTCATGTTACCTTGTTGTGGACGCGAATCTCGTTCTTCCGGGGATCAATCTTATTATTTTGGCGGATGAGATAAAAGTGCAAGATTATGATGCATCAAAATCATCTTTTAGGTTTGATTTATCCGGTGCAGACGGTGTGGACAAGTGGGATGGGAAGAAAGCTAAGGAAGGAAAGGATTATGGTATGAACACAAACTTTGAAAAAATAACATCTCTTTCCCTATTAAAGATTTCAAATGATAGGATAGTCTTAGGATAATCTTAGGGGCATGGCAGGAAATTGCGATGAACTCACATCAAGCAAAAAGACCATTAAATGGGAAGCTTGAGCTTTAGGCCATGTTCACACGTGACGGTTCCGTATTGTTCCGGAACCAAATGAAGCTGTTCTATTGGTCAATTTTCGAACTAGCGTCACTTTTGAGCGTCACTTTTAACCAATGGAATAGCTTCTTTCGTTTCGGAACAATACGGATTCTGGGTGACCTTTATTACTTTCTTTGAATTCTTTCATTTTTATTTTTGTTGTAGGAGATGATGGCAGTGCTGGTGGAAATGGAGAGAATGGTCAAAGTGGAGGGAATGTTTACATCAAAACAAACAGCCTGGTGAATGGCGAATCTCTGAGAATTATTTCCAACGGTGGTAACGGTTCTAATGGTCAAGATGGTGGCGATGGGAAGAATGGGAGACAAGGAGAAGATGGAAGTGGACTCACCAAGGCATGCTTTGAAAGGGAGTTTCCTTCGATTGCAAGATATGCTGGCTATAAATCAGGAAACGCAAGAAGAGAAATTGACAAACGTTTGAAACAAACGACGACAAAGCATTCTACTTTCAGAGGATTAAACTTTCACACGGAAGGCAAAATTGAGATTGATGAAAATGATCATGAAATAATTGTTTGTCTCTATTTTTGGTTGCCGAATCGGTACAGCTACCTTATGGTGAAGGGGAACCCTGGTACAAAAGGGACAAGCGGTGGTGATGGTGGACAATGTGGCCTCCAAGGATCCGGTGGATACGCTGGAAAAATTGACATCAGTTGGCCCAATAAAAAGAAGAAAGGTTGGCCAAAAGAGGAAGCCACTAGAGGGGGAGACGGAACTGCTGGCAAAGATGGTCGCGGAGGGAAAGGTGGACGTAACGGAATCCATGGTCCTGATAATCTTCGCATCGAAATGACATCTAAACAAGACATAATTTATTATCATGGGAATTTATTAATCAAATATTCTACCAATGCGACAAATGAATCGGTGTATTGCTGTTATCATGAGAAATATGCTTCTTGTGAAATCCACGAGACACCAACACATTCTTACGAATCAGATGGAATCAAAGGAAAAATAAAGAGGAGAGAAAAACAACAACAAGTCCGTCGAAATGCACCCGTTGATAAGGAACAAATGGCCCAGTTACATCAAGAGATCATTAAAGAGAGGAACGAAGAGATGGATTTCTTTGATCAATCTTTTGATTCTTCATTCGTTGGTGAATGGAATGTGAATGTAGTGCACCAAGAAGACAAGAATATACTTGCTAATTTCCAATCGGATGCAGCATTTACCAATCTTCATCCTGGCAAAAACAAATTGCAAAAAATCAAATCAACCACTAGAAAGAATAGCTCAAAGGGAACAGCTAAAGATGTCACAGAACAGATCAATGAATTCATGAAGCTATCAGTGGATAAGTATCCGAGTATTCCTGTGGTGATTAAAACTGTGGTGGATTCGCAAAACAATTCAACAAGTTCAATTGAGTTTGTCACATATCTGGAACAGATCTTTGAATGTGCAGAATTTTTGGAATGTACTGACAACTTTCTTCGTGACTTCTTCGTCAACGTCAAAGGCAATGTTTTCAATATTGACAACAATGATGTAATCGAATGCTTCAATTTTATCAATCATTTTAAAGAAGAAGATCAAGAAAGTTTCTTTAACGTCAAAGAGGAGGAGAGCAGATTCAGTGTTAGACCGATCTTTTCAAAGAAGGATGAAACAACACGAAATAAAGATGTACTCCACCAAAGAGGATTGCTTTATCATTTGGATGATATTCTTGAAACATTGTTTCAACGTGAGAAGTTGATCACAATTCGCCAAACAAGGGAAAAGCTGGATAAAATGATCATTAAGTGGTTAAAAAGATGGATGAAAGAAAGTAAGAAGCACGACAAATTGATTGATAAAAAGATTCGAAATTCATATTGCCAATTACTTTCGAGGATGATGGACACCAACATGGATGATGTGGATGATTGCGATTTGGACGTCCAACAGCAACAAGTTCTCTTTGAATTCAATGAGGTTTTGGATGAAACAGATGAGATGTATAAAGTGCTCACAAACACCAAGCTGGCAGGGTTCTTCGAGCGTTTCCATAGAGACCAAGAAAAAGAAAGAAGTGAGAACGATGGAGATACTGTAGATGATGTAGAATTTCAAGAACCACGTGAAGTTGCTGAGAACAGTAACCATAGCGACAGGACAATAGAACAATCTGATCAATATTCTGATGAAGGGATTGAAACATCAAATGATCTCGCCATCTTTAAGCAAATCGAACAGCTCTGTATGGATCTTGAAAAGGTAAACGGTGTTACCTCTACTTTAGCAACTTATATTCAACAGCTTCAATTTTTGAAGATAAATCAATGTGACGTATTGATTCTTCTAAAGGCCCTATTGTACCGTTTAAAGAATGGCGAATTGGTCGGTAACCAGGAAACCATCAAATGGTTCATTTTGTTTACGTTTGATTATGTAGATGTGTATGATATCAACGACATACTTCTTTTGGTCTATGCACACCCTGTCAAAGCATGGGCTCGTGAAATTCTCACACTCCAACTTCAAAATCGTTTGGATATGTCTCTACTTGAGGAGTTCCAATTCAAGTGCAATACACTTCGTCCAATCACCAATCAACCAGCAATGATATGGGTTAATCAACGATTGCAAGACCAAGGTGAAGACGAAAAAGTGACTTGTGAAGATATCGACACTATCTTGAAATTATGCGAAGACATTGAGATTGATCAAGAATTGAAACATCGGATGCAGAACAATACTCTTTCCACATGGCCTAACCATCTTCAATGGCTGGCAATGGTCAAACATCTAGAAAAGCTAAACGTGGTTTGGAAAAACGACAGCCAAGAACTGAACGCCCTTTATCATTTGACAGAGCTGAGGAATACCTATGGTCACCAGCTGCCTGACATGATGATCAACTTATTGAGCACCTTTTCAAACATAGGTTGCTATGCTCTACTAAGAATGCTCCAAAATTTTGTCAACGGTTACTGGATTTTAGATAAAGACGTCTTTGAAGAAAAATCTACTTCCTTCCATCAATGGATGGACTTTTTGACCGATAAATTTGACACTTTCAAAGATAAAGAGAGAAGTTTGGATGATTTGACTGAACTGATAAAAAATGACACCAACACATCAATGAACAAAGATTACTTAGATATTGCTAAAAGAAATGTGCTCGAATGGGACCAATTGGATCTCCAGGTCTCGAACCAACCAAGGATGCAACAAGCATCAATGAAGCCTGTTCTTGGAAAAAGATTTAACAAATCAGGAGACTTGAAAACTGGTCTACACGCAATGTCGGAAGCCTTTCTTGAGTTATCATTCAACAAGCAATACAGAAGATCATCATACTCTAACAAAACACCAGACATCAAAAGACTTGCCGAAATTAACATGGCTGTCAAAGAAATCTATGATTTCGAACTCCGATATACACAGAAATTAGCTGTCATGTTATTTTTGATTTCAGAGAAACATCACAAAGGCATGTTGCAGCAACTGTCGACCGGTGAGGGCAAATCCATCATCATAGCTGTATTGAGTATTTACTATGCTCTTTCTGGACAAAATGTGGACATCATCACCAGTTCACCTGTGTTAGCGAAAAGAGATGCAAAGGAGAATGAACGTTTGTACAGTTTATTTAACATCAGTGTTGGCCATAATTGTGATGAATCGCTTGAACAACGGAAAAATGTTTATGCCAAGAAGCAAGTCATCTATGGTGAAATTGGTGCATTTCAAAGGGATATTCTTCTCGATGAATTTTATGACCAAGAAGTGGGAGTTGGAAGCAGAAAGAACGGGATTGTCATTGTTGATGAAGTGGATAGCATGCTTCTTGATAAAGGGCAAAACGTCCTCTATCTCTCTCATAATATTCCAGGATTGGAGAATCTGGAGGACTTGTATGTTTCCATTTGGAACTTTGTGCATGCTGAGTGTGTGATTGGTTCGGAGGAGGATATTCAACAAATCATGGAATGTATTCGATCTTCGATGAATGAACGAATCCTGGTGAAAAATGTAGAAAAGATTGTTGGCAAAGATTGCGTGGAAGAAATTTGGAATCTGCTCATAAGGAGGAATGTTATCAAGGAAGACGGTAGTATTATAGATGTGGACCAACTCAAATCTGGACATCTTGAGGACAACAAAATACAAATCGTTAGTGAGCTCACCAAAGAGCAGAAAGTGATGTTGATCAAGCAAATGAAAGATGTGGTCCGACGCGGAACAGATTTATACATACCCTCATATCTCAAAGATTTTGTGGACCTGCATCTCCATGATTGGGTTTCCAATGCATTTTCAGCGCGTTTCATGGCACAAAATGATCATTATATCATTGATGTAGATCGCAGTGAGGGAAAAAACACTTTCCACGATAATAATATCATCATAATTGACAAAGATACTGGTATGGAACAATATAATTCCCAATGGAGCCAAGGTCTTCACCAATTCCTTCAATTGAAACATTGTTGTCGAATCTCCTTCGAAAGTCTCAAAGCAGTATTCATGTCGAACGTGTCATTCTTTCGTAAATACAATGACAAAATCTTTGGCTTGACAGGCACCTTAGGATCAGAGGTAGACCGCGATTTACTGAAGGAAATTTATTCTGTTGAATACGCAACTATCCCATCATTTAAACCATCAAAATTTAAAGAATATCCAAGTATGGCTTTCACGAATGAAGACCAATGGTTGGACTCAATCGAAAGATCGATGCTGGAGAAAAAGCTTCAACAACGACCTGTGTTGATTATTTGCGATTCAGTGAAATATGCCGATAAAATCTCCAAACACCTCCTAAAAAAGACACCTGAATTAGAAGTGTACAAGCACAGTTACGAAAATTTCAAATCCAACGAAACAGAGATTACAGCTTGTAAAATCATGGTTGCAACAAACCTTGCTGGTCGCGGGACTGATTTGAAAATCGGTCAAAATATGAGTAACAAGGGTGGATTACATGTCATTATTTCATACATGCCAAAGAACTTGCGAGTTGAGCAACAAGCTTTTGGGAGGGCTGCAAGGAAAGGACAAAATGGAAGTGGTGAAATTATTTGTTTGAGCGAACAATGTGATCAAGTAGATGGCGAGAGCGACATTTCTTGTATTTTGAGAGCTATAGATATGAAAATTGATCGACAAGAAGAAGAAGGTGTTCGGGTTAGTTCCATCAAAAGGAAATATGAAAATGTTACACAACACGAAGAGAAACATTTCGAGAAATTTACCAAGGCGTACAGAGGCTTAAAGAGACACTTGAACACGACCAAAACGATCGAAAATGAAGAAAAGACTATCGTGCTACAAAGTTGTTTGGATAATTGGGCATTTTGGCTAGACGAGATTGTTTCTAAAGGATCAAATCAAGATGAAAAGAGTCTGGGACAAGCCATAAAGTATGCTAAAATCGACCAATTTCTGAGACCCATGCAGAATCGTACTGCTTCCTACGAACATTTAATAAAAAACCCTGCAGGCCGTATAAAACTTGCACAGCATTTGCTATCAAAGAAAAAATATGATGATGCTGAATGCATCCTTAATAACTTAATTGAGAGGGATCGACATTTTTCAGAAATTGCACTATACTACAAATGTTATGGCGATATTTGTAAGAATGGAAGAGAAGAATGGGTTAAAGTGAAGGAGAACCTCAAAGAAGTTTTGCGTATGGTAGAGGAGAAGATTGAACGCATTTCATCCAACTCAGCCATCATAACAGCCATCAGTAAAGTGTATCAGAACCAGAAATTCACTTTCTTAAAATGTGAAGGTTATAAAGAACAAAAACAACAGGTTATCCAAGTCTTCAATACCATGATTACATCTATTATTGACATCTTAGGACATGAGGCAACCGCTATGAAATTTTCCACTGAGTTGAGTATCGAATTTCCACAGGCTTTGAAACTATTTCAGCTTTTGAAGAATAATGACATATTGTCCAGCGCTGTCATCAAGCAACTACCTCATGGACAATATAAAAAGTTGCTGCAAGAGAAATACGCATTGTATTACAAAGATATTGAAAACTTCATTTCTACCAAATTGTATCCGTCGAAGTTTGATTTACTCGCTTGTTTCAACGCAAATTGTAGAGGTTATGTTCCATTCGACGTACGTGATTTGAAACAAGTGTTGCCTTCCAGCGAAGAGTTTTGGGATGTTATGTCCGACGCAAACATTATCTCGAATATAAAAGAATATGCTTTAGTGGAACCGTCACAACTCAAAGAGAAAGATGGCGGCTGGGTGGAAATTCCAAGAGATGTGAGGTCAAGAATGGAGCTTGAGCATCAACGCTTGTTTCAAGAACCAAAGCAATCGAAGAATGTCATCTTTATGCATGAGAATTTGAAAGAACAAATGTCTGATGGATCTTTGCTTATGGTCCCTGTTGACGTCTTTTATGATGAAAAGTTTGATTTCGTTGATCGTAAAGAACTATTGGAACAAGCAGGGATCAAAATCACCAGGACTGCGATATTAATGGAAGACTGCTACTTAAACAGAATGAAAAAATACGATAACCTTCACCATTCTTCTTTCACTATCATCAACGGATTCACCAGACAGATGTCCAATGAAGTATTTGAAGATTTGGTCCAGAATCAAGTCGTTGAAAGACACACCGGTGATTTACTAGTACCAACCATTGATAGATCCATTGTGAAATTGACGAAACATATTGAATATGAAGCCGAGGTAATGGGTGTACTGGAAAAGAACTTTCAATATCGATTGGCGTTGAACACCATCAAATCTGGTGGTAGAGTCTTATTGGAGGATTCACCTCATCTCTTACTGGAAGGTGATCTGGAGTCCTTTGGTATAATCGAAAAGTGTAAAGTTCATCCTTCAACCGACTTTGAAAGTATCATCAAAAATCATTACAAAGTTGACTTGACATCAGAAGCAAAGGACTATGCCACTGACTCTCTACTTTATGCTTTGAACGTACCCAAGAACGAAGAGCTAAAGAAAATCAAGCAGAAAAAAAAACAACTGACGCATAGTTTAATCTCGTGCATCGATGGTTGGAAAGCTAGCGTTGATAAACTTGAAGACATTGATGGTGGATTGATTGAAATCACCTCTATGTTTCCTGAAGATGTTAAATACCAAATGAAAAATGACCTCAGTGTAATCTTGAACAGCGGCTTTACTCACACCATCAAACTTGGAGAGCGGAAAAGGACTTTCTGGTTCAAAGCAAGGATAGCAGCCATTATCTTGCTTGCTTTGGTACAAATTGTTGTGGCAATTGTTATCGAGGTCTGCTCAGCTGGTGCCATGACGTTTGTCGCTTCTGGTTTTATGAGTGAAGGTGTCAGCGATCTGATGTTTGCCATAGAAGCTGCTGCCACTGGATACTGCACTTGGAAAGCCTACAAAATGCACAAGATCTTCAGTGTTGCTGTTACAGTCGTCTCATGTGGTTTGGGAGCTTACTGGGCAAAAGGTGCAAAATGCAATAAATATGGTTTTAAATTGAGCGGTGAATATTATAAGCATTTGTCCGGTGAAGCGCTTCTGAAAGAGTTTACCAATCAAAAGATTTTAAAAGCTGCTGGTTGCCGTATCGGAAAGAAAGTATTGGAAGCTATAGCTTTGAGTTTGACAAATGTTGCAATTGATCGTTTGGTGAAGGATGCAGTGATGTCGGCAACCAAGAATGTCATCAATACTTGCATTAGTGACGTTGAAAAGGAAGTCGATGGAAATAAAAGACTGAAGAATGTTGTGAATGCCCTTTGCAAAAAAGTTGGTCCTGAAAGAGCTGGTCAAATTATTGAACAAACCAACTCTATGATGAAAGAGGAAGAACAAAATGGAATCCATCAACTCATTATCAAGTTTGCCACGATAGCAGCAAGTGGTGTTGCTCGAGGTTTCGGTCAAGCTGCTAAAAAGTTGAGCATATCCGGTGGAAGTAATGCAAAAGCTATTGGTCAAATTTCCACTATCATTGGTAAAGTAATGAAACATGCTGGAACTGCCAAGTCTTTATTGGCCATAAAAAATCAAGCTAGCAATTATATTGAAAAGCTTGGCTCAAAGATTGAAGAACGCTTACAGTATGAACTAGAAACAGCCTCTCCTGAATTAAAAGAACAACAAATAAAGGATTTTCAATTCAGAACATGCAAACAAATCAAAGCAGAATTGACAAATGAAATCAACCAAATATTATGGCATGAGCTCCTTCGTCCAGCTATTCAATCAACTGCTCACAATGCTGTCCACTCATTTGGAAAATTTATACAAAATCAATATCAGAATTACCAAGAAGGGCTATTGCAGAAGGATTTAGAAACGATCGTTCAACAAAACAAAAAGAGGAAATTGAGAGAAGGGATTATCGAAGAGGAATCTGAGTCCGCTTATAACAAAGAAGAGATTGACCAAATGATAAAGGTATATAGAGTGAAAACATTTGTTTGGCGTTTAACCCTTCAGGCACGGAAGACGACTTTTGGCGTTCCAAAATGGGCAAAATACCTGTCCCCGTCGCTAGGCCATAGCTCCTAACAACTTGATTTAAAAGGGCATAAACCGTATGCTTTTAGAAAGAATATAAAAATAGCTGTCCAACGGTACCAAAACGAGCTCCCAGCTCGCAAGCTACAAGCTTTAACGCCAGTTTGAAGTTTAAAGTTGACAAGAAAAAAATTGCAAAAAAAAATCACTTTTTCAAAAAAGTCTCCGTGCTAAAAGAGTTAATACAGTGCCGTAGGAAGCATTTTCTTATTGGGGGGGGGTCTGAAATTTGGTGACACCGCGAGGGCCAACCATGGTTTGGCCCGAGGGGGGGATTTTGAAAATTTGAGCTCTAGATTGCTTGAAAACACACTCAAAACATGCACATAAAAGACAATTATGACAAATTAAAAAAGAAAAAACTTTGCATTTTGTAAAATAACCATTTTTGAAAAAATTATTGGGGTGGCATAGCCCCCCCTTGCCCCCCCCCCAGTTGCTACGGCACTGTAATAGTTTAACCATCAAGAGGGTGTTGAAGTTTGTGTAGAAGAGCAGATTTTTACGACAGGGTTATGATCTATTGATAGGATAAAAAGATAATTAAGGTGTCATAAAATTCTGCTATCCTGTATAGACGATACACTTCTTTCTGGCTACGTTACTTTGCACAGCCACTTTGTGTACAGTATTCGAAAAGATATGGAAAAAGATTTTTTCTACCAAATTTTCTTCTTTTGAGAAGACCTGTCAAGGTTCTTTTTAAATTGATCTTCGAAAATTATATGTTGTGTGAACCTTCAGTTTGAGTCTTTTTGAAAATATATCTACTTTGTTAGAAACAGAATTGCGAAATTAACTTTGCAAGAATTTTCTTTCATTAAGATATTGGAAAAGACAAGATCGCCACAAATGTATGAGGTCCTCATCAAAGCTGGAGTACCTATGGGTGTGCATTGCGCTCAAGCAACCGCTGATCTCCTCAACCGACAGATTGTGGTTGAAATGTCCAATGGTTCTCCACCATTGGTTCTCAATCCAAAAGATGGGGGTGGAGGAGGGCCTCCAATCAACTTGAACTTGAATATGAATGGGGATGACTCAGTTGGGCATTATCAAGTACAAGGTAAACTTTCAAATACTTGGCAAGCTTGCAATGTATGAGATGCTAAAATCGTCGGATTTTTCATTCGGAAAATGAAACCGTCGGATTTTTTAGTCATGTATTATTTAAGTTGAAATGATTCTTAGAGCTAATACAATGATTCTCTAATTCTTTCGTTCTATAGTTCTCTAGTTCTATAGTTCTTTGGTTTCTTAGTCCTCTAGTTCTATAGTTCTACAGTTCTCTGGTGTCTTAGTTCTGTAGTTCTATTGTTCTTTGGTTTCTTAGTTCTCTAGTTCTATAGTTCTATAGTTCTCTGGTTTCTTAGTTCTATAGTTCTCTAGTTCTCTAGTTCTATAGTTCTCTGGTTTCTTAGTTCACTGGTTCTTTGGTTCTCTGGTTCATGGTTCACTGGTCCGTGGTTCTTTGGTTCGTGATTCTTTGGTTCACTGGTTCATGGTTCTTTGGTTCATTGGTTCATGGTTCTCTGGTTCATTGGTTCGTGGTTCACTGGTTCATGGTTCTCTGGTTCTCTGGTTCGTGGTTCACTGGTTCATGGTTCTCTGGTTCATGGTTCACTGGTTCGTGGTTCTTTGGTTCGTGGTTCTTTGGTTCGTGGTTCTTTGGTTCGTGGTTCTTTGGTTCATGGTTCTTTGGTTCGTGGTTCTTTGGTTCGTGGTTCGTGGTTCTTTGGTTCGTGGTTCTTTGGTTCGTGGTTCTTTGGTTCACTGGTTCATGCTTCTCTGGTTCACTGGTTCATGGTTCTCTGGTTCTTTGGTTCTTTGGTTCTTTGGTTCTTTTGTTCACTGGTTCATGGTTCTCTGGTTCTTTGGTTCTTTGGTTCTTTGGTTCTTCGGTTCTTTGGTTCTTTGGTTCTTTGGTTCTTTGGTTCTTTGGTTCTTTGGTCCTTGGTTCGTTGGTTCTTTGGTTCTTTGGTTCTTTGGTCCGTGGTTCATGGTTCTCTGGTTCGTGGTTCTTTGGTTCGTGGTTCTTTGGTTCGTGGTTCTTTGGTTCACTGGTTCACTGGTTCATGGTTCTTTGGTTCGTGGTTCTTTGGTTCACTGGTTCTTTGGTTCACTGGTTCATGATTCTCTGGTTCGTGGTTATTTGGTTCGTGGTTCTTTGGTTCACTGGTTCATGGTTCTCTGGTTCAATGGTTCTTTGGTTCTTTGGTTCGTGGTTCTTTGGTTCACTGGTTCTTTGGTTCACTGGTTCTTTGGTTCTTTGGTTCTTTGGTTCGTGGTTCTTTGGTTCACTGGTTCTTTGGTTCACTGGTTCATGGTTCTCTGGTTCGTGGTTCTTTGGTTCGTGGTTCTTTGGTTCACTCTTTCATGGTTCTCTGGTTCATGGTTCACTGGTTCACTGGTTCTTAGGTTCACTGGTTCTTTGGTTCTTTGGTTCTTCGGTGCGTGTGATAAGATTTGCAAAAAGCTGTTTGCCCCTCGCAGGGGTCTGCTCACCGCCGCGTCAAAAGGATTTGCGAAAGAACTCTACATCCAAAAACGGCAAAAATAGACTCTGTCAGACACACATCATGAAATTGCGCCCCTGTCAGATCAGGATTTTGCAATTTTAGATACCCTGCCAGTAATTCTGCAACACTGAAAAAGGTACCCTGACCAGCGGCACGTCCCCGTACCTATTTTTGCCTAAGTGCCCCCTCCCCGCCCGGGAAAAATGCCTTCCCTTGAAATTCGAACTGGTCACATCCAAAATGTTGGATGTGTTTTACATAACACTTTTGGTTTATTTTGTTTATTTTGCTGTACAGTTCCGTACTGAATATGGGGAATTTGTTCCAATTCACTTTTAAGGTCGGAAAGAATGTCTCCAACAGGGGAGAGTTATTTTATAAGTGGACTTTTCCCTTTTGGGAGATTTTGTTCAAAATTAATACTGTAGTTACGTTATGTATATACCTTGAGAATGGCCAAAAAATGTACACAATCAAGCGGCTTTATAATTTTTAATTCCGCTGACTGAACATGTCAGCTTTTATAGCTTCTTATAGCACGCTTTAATCTTTTGGGTTTCCTTTGAGTGTTATGTTAAGAACAAAGCAAATGGCGACAAAATCTGAAAATTTTTCTACAAAAGTTATATTCATTAGGCGACCGATTACCAAACAATTTAATCGTTGTCAATTATTTCATCCACCCCACTGGTAAATTCTTTGATTTAAGTTTAAAGGTCAATTTAAAAAATGGACGAAATAAAGACGCTGTACTTTTTTTCAAAGCAAGAGAAAAGGGAAGAAAGAATTCAATAGAAAAGAAAGAAGCAATGGACGGTCATATCTCATTTTTTTGCTCAAAGTTATAGTGTTTATTTCCATGACACTGAAATCCTGAAATATAACACGCTAAAACTCAAAAGTGTGATCCTGAAGTGTGTCTTCAGAAATTAGACGGGTGTGTGTTGATTATGTATATAATATTATAGTAAATATGTGCTACCGTGAAAAGCACAGGTCGAAATCATATATCGACGCTGTGCCGACGAATCGAGATTCTATTCAGCGCGCAATCAACGAAGACAAAAGTAACCATGGCGACCATCCAAGATCTTGGATGAAGTTCAAAGTTGACATTTTTATTCTCTTCGTTGAAAACACAACTAAGAAATATCATCAATGCTTTTTAAAAAGAGTCAGTGATAGAGAATCACAACATAAAGTCTGTCTATTATTTCGATTCAATTAAAGTGACATTTCCATAATTAATAGTTTAGTAATTACTGTTATACATTTGGGGATCATGTAAAAGATTTCTTTCGAAAGAAAATTACTTCAATTACACTTGGAGGTTTCTGGGGAATTCGTAAATAGTAAACTGCATATTGATACAGTCTGCTAAAAAATAATAACCCACGCAAAAAAAATGACCCAAGCAAAGAATTTGACCCATGCAAAATCTTTGACCCACGGACCCACGCAAAAAAAATGACCCACGCAAAAATATTGACCCACGCACCCACGCAACCCACGCAATTTAGCAGACTCGAAAGTATATAATCCAATTTCCCAGCGATTCGAGATCCAACGATCCAACGATCTAGCGATCAAAACATCCAACGATCCAAGGACTCGGCGATCCAATGATGCAACGATCAAATGACATAATGATCCAACGATCCAATGATCCAACAATCCAATGATCCAACAATCCAGCGATCCAAGCACCCAACGATCCAATGATTCAGCGATCCAACAATTCAATGATCCAACGATCCAACCAGCATGAACCAGTGAACCATGAACAGAGAACCATGAACCCACAAAGAACCACGAACCAAAGAACCAGAGAACCAAAGAACCGGAGGACCATGAACCAGTGAACCAAAGAACCAGTGAACCAGATAACCAGTGAACCAGAGAACCATGAACCAGAGAACCAGAGACCCAGAGAACCAGTGAACCAGTGAACCAGTGAACCAGTGAACCACGAACCAGAGAACCATAGAACCAGTGAACCAGGGAACCAGTGAACCATGAACCAGTGAAGCAATGAACCAGTGAACCAGTGAACCAATGTACCAGAGAACCATGAACCAGAGAACCAGAGAACCAGTGAACCAGTGAACCATGAACCAGTGAACCACGAACCAGAGAACCAGAGAACCAGTGAACCAGAGAACCAGTGAACCAGAGAACCAGTGAACCATGAACCATGAACCAGAGAATCATGAACCACGAACCAAGGAACCAAAGAACCAAAGAACCACGAACCAAAGAACCACGAACCATGAACCAGTGAACCAGAGAACCAGTGAACCAGAGAACCAGAGAACCAGTGAACCATGAACCAGAGAACCAAAGAACCATGAACCAGTGAACCATGAACCAGTGAACCATGAACCAGTGAACCAGAGAACCAAAGAACCAATGAACTAAGAAACCAGAGAACTATAGAACTATAGAACCAATGAACTAACAAACCAGCGAACTATAGAACTATGGAACTAACAAACCATAGAACTATAGAACTATGGAACTATCGAACTAACAAACTATAGAACTATAGAACTATGGAACTATGGAACTAACAAACTATAGAACTATAGAATCTGCCTAGGATACGTCTTGTTTTTCCGACAAAAATATCCGACGATTTCAGTATTTCATATATTGCAACATTACCAAATACGTTCCTTATAGTAGGGCCAACTAACTGTCAGCTCTGCTGTGATTTGACGTCAAATCTTGTCTTGATCGTACTGACGTCGGTTTGTTGTTGAACTTCAACTGTATTTCTTTGTGTGTTTTAGTCAGAGAGTTCTTGTATGATTTTTTCTACTCAGAATTTAATGCTCTTTCAAATGGTATAAATCATTTTCGTTCATTTTGACTTTTGAAGATCAGCTGTTTTCCAACCCCTTATTTCCCTTGCAGTTTTGCCTATGGCGTCACTATTTTGGTCACAAAAAGTTTTCCAGGGCCTAATCCGCATCCTTCCTCTCAAAAATATCTTGTAATAAACTGTTCTTTGGAATAGAATAAAAATGGCTAGGTCTTAAAAAAGATGTCGCGGGACCCCAGGCTTAACCCCCTACTATTATTAAGGTAAAGGAATAACGGTTCCCTTGAATTTAGTGCATTTCGCAGAACTAATTTTCGCAGATAACACAAACTTTCTCATTGAACTATTTCGAATTCTTAGGGTTTTTGTCAAATTTGTCGAGAAAATCATATTTCCTGGAACTACTTTAATTAAATATAAAATTTCGCGGGGTTTTTCTGAAGAAGTTATGAATATTCATGATGAAATAGAAAAACATCTCATTCCTTATTTAAAAAAGCGTGTATACAAACTATGTATTTTGGTTGTTGAAATACGCATTTTAGCACTTCTTTGATGGCAGTAAACATCTTAAAATTAATTTATTGACATTTTTTGCATTTTTGCTCCATATATTTTTATGGGATAAGGCCTTTTCAAATTTTTAATTTTGCGTATGGCACTCTAATCCGCGAAATTTAATCCCCGCGAAATTTTATCCCGTTAAAGTAGCTTTAACGGATGACACTCATCAAAACCGCGAAAATTATTTTCCTAAAGGTCTCTACTGAACGATGAGTGTATCTGTTTTGTTTTGAATTCAACAGCTTTTTGCTTTCGTCCTTATTCAACACAATAGCCTTATAATGCATTTTAGCCGATCATTTTACCTGTCATGTGTCGCTTATTTTAGGTTCAACTAACGTAAGTGAGGGTGGAGATTACAATTGTTTTTTGAGAGCCGCTGAAGAAGCAAGTGGACAAAAAATCAGTCGAGATGATATTGCCAACCATATTGTCAATGATCCGAGGATCTGCCAATACATTGAGATGGGAATACATGAACATTTCTTAACCAGAGGAAAATTCGGTGGCGTTTCCAGGACCAATGAACAAGATATGGAAGAAATGGTTGAGAAACTGCGAGACACTCATCCATATAATTTCGATAAAGAGTACAATAAGCACAAACAAAAATTTCTGGATAAAGCCAAATATCAACATGAAGGCAAAAAAGGCAAAAAATCGGGCAACGATGAGATTTGGCAACGAAAAAAAATTCGTGAGGCTCATCAAAAGGTCTGGGAACGAAACAACCCGCAGAATGATTCTAATAAACGGTATAATGATTTTATATCGTACAAAATAGTTTAAGCTTTTTTTTGGAACCCGGAAGGGCGATCAAGGATTCCATTAGAAATTTGGAAGGGTTGAGAAAAGGACCATGCTTAGTGGTACCTCTTTTACCTAATCTTTCCTTAGTGCATCCACAGAGAAGCTAATTCAAATGAAAATTATGTTTCTTTTTTTTTTTCAAAGTACTCATCTAAGGTCCCAAATAGTAGGAGGTTCAAACGAAAGGGTGGGTCCGAAAGATTTTCAAAAATTAATAAGCAGGGGAGACGTTTCTTCGAGACCTTAGAGTAATAAAATGATTCTCTTGGTTCACAACTTCCTTTTCATTTATTTTTAAAGAGTCAAACTGAACAACAGAGACACCCAAACATTTGATGAATTGGATATTGCTCTTTGGCTTCGTGTCGATACTCAATCTGTTATCTTTGATCCATCAAAACTCTCTAAAAATGAAGACGACCCTAAGATTGGTGGACATACAGGTGCATTGTTTAAGAACAATAACACTGACAACACTGGAGGACTGACGAACGGCCAATCAAATTTTCATGAACAGCGTCATTCCAAAATGACCGACCCTGACGGGAGGGCATCCGACCATGACCTCACACCTCCGCAGCAATGTGCTGTTCGGGGACTAGAAGCACATCTCAACCTAACTTTAAGTTCAGATGCATTGTTGAATAAAACAGATTTTGGTGGTCATTCTAAAGTGATCACTACAACTGGACACGATCTGGTCGATCCCAAAGATCGACAGCAGTGGGTGAACAATGGTTACCGAGATGAAAGGGCCAAGATATTCTTGGTTGGACAGTCTTTGAATGGTGGGAGAGACTTAAATATCCAAGACAAAGCCTTAATAGATTATGCAAATGATCTGAACGCATCTCCCTACATCAAGAACGTAAGAAATCAATTAAAAAAAATTT